>NW_026111553.1:237500-317500 GCF_024679095.1 Eriocheir sinensis | reverse complement strand
ACCTTTATCTCCAGTTTCCTTTCTGACCGTTCTATTTCTGCCGTGGTAGACGGTCACTGTTCTTCCCCTAAATCTATTAACAGTGGTGTCCCACAGGGTTCTGTCCTATCTCCCACTCTTTTTCTGTTGTTCATTGATGATCTTCTTTCCAAAACGAACTGTCCTATCCATTCCTACGCCGATGATTCCACTCTGCATTATTCAACTTCTTTTAATAGAAGACCCACCCTTCAGTAACTTAACGACTCAAGGCTGGAGGCTGCAGAACGCTTAGCCTCAGACCTTACTATTATTTCCGATTGGGGCAAGAAGAACCTGGTGTCCTTCAACGCCTCAAAAACACAGTTTCTCCACCTATCCACTCGACACAATCTTCCAAACAACTATCCCCTATTCTTTGACAACACCCAGCTATCACCGTCCTCAACACTAAACATCCTCGGTCTATCCTTAACTCAACATCTCAACTGGAAACTTCATATCTCATCTCTTACTAAATCAGCTTCCTCGAGGCTGGGCGTTCTGTACCGTCTCCGCCAGGTCTTCTCCAGGCACAGTTGCTGTCCATACAGGGCCTTGTCCGCCCTCGTATGGAGTATGCATCTCATGTGGGGGCTCCACTCACACAGCTCTTCTGGACAGAGTGGAAGCAAAGGCTCTTCGTCTCATCAGCCTCCTCCTCATACCGATAGTCTTCACCTCTTAAATTCCGCCGCAATGTTGCCTCTCTTTCTATCTTCTATCGATATTTCCACGCTGACTGCTCTTCTGAACTTGCTAACTGCATGCCTCCCCCCCTCCCGCGGCCCCGCTGCACTCGACTTTCTACTCATGCTCATCCCTATACTGTCCAAACCCCTTATGCAAGAGTTAACCAGCATCTTCACTCTTTCATCCCTCACGCTGGTAAACTCTGGAACAATCTTCCTTCATCTGTATTTCCTCCTGCCTACGACTTGAACTCTTTCAAGAGGAGGGTATCAGGACACCTCTCCTCCCGAAACTGACTTATCTTTCGGCCACCTCTTTGGATTCTTTTTAGGAGCAGCGAGTAGCGGGCTTTTTTTTTTATTAATGTTTACTTTTTTGTGCCCTTGAGCTGTCTCCTTTGCTGTAAAAAAAAAAAAAAAAAAAAAAAAAAGGCCGCGGAGAAGCTTGGCCAAGTTGTCACAGGTGACTTTACCATTCATGATGCTGAAGGCGTGTACAGCCATCACTAGGGTCACAAAACAGTCCCCAGCAACTTCAACGACAGGCTTTTCAAACAGGCGAACCGAGGCGAAGATTACACCCAGCCAATCAGCTCCCGTAGCTAACATCTCTTTCCCTCCACCCAGCCAATCAGCTAACATCACCCTCCTTCAACCCAGCCGATCAGCTCCCGTAGCTAACATCACCCTCCCTCCACCCAGCCAATCAGCTCCCGTAGCTAACATCACCCTCCCTCCACCCAGCCAATCAGCTAACACCACCCTCCCTCCACCCAGCCAATCAGCTCCCGTAGCTAACATCTCTTTCCTTCCACCCAGCCAATCAACTAACATCACCCTCCTTCCACCCAACCACTCAGCTCCCGTAGCGATCTTCCGTACAAAAGGTGCAACTAGCTCTAGATTTCGCCCCATGCAATGTCAACTCCGAGCTCCCTAAAACGGCATATCTCAAACCGAGGTGATGTGGTAAATCTCGACCCTATGTAGGGTAAGAGAGAGGAAAAGGGTGACTCCATCTCAAGATATCGAAACCCCGTGCCTGATCCACGAGGCCAAGCGACCCTCACACACACACACACACACACACACACACACACACACACACACACACACACAGGACTCGGGCAGCCACCACCACCTCTAGACTCGGGGGGGTGCAATAATAACTCCGAGCTACCCAAAAACAGTTTCCCCAAACCGAGGTGTAGTGCTGAATCTCGACATCCCCCTGTACACCACCCACCCACGCCCACCCCAATCCAAGAAACAAATTCCCGAGCACCAAGCACGGGCAGAACTCATCGCCCAATAGGCTGTGCTGCAGCACGCTGGAAGGCCAGCACCAACACATGCACGCACAGCACACCACTCTCAGGCACCACACCGTGACGCACGGCGCCTCTATGGCCACCACCAGACACTACCACGACCTCTTGGGGCTGGCGCGCGGCGCCACGCAGGAGGCGATAAGGAGGCAGTACCGGCGCCTCGCCCTCGCCCCCCACCCTGACAAGAACCCGCAGGACGTGGCGGCGGCCACGGCAAGGTTCCAGCAGCTGCAGCTGGCGGTGCAGACTCTCTGCGACACCGACTCAAGGGCCGCCACCACGACGGTGGCCCTCACCTACACGGACGTGGCGGCAAGGGCCAAGGAGGAACAAGGAGAGAAGAGGAAGGTGAAGGGAGGGAGGGAGGAGGAGGAGGAGGAGGAGCAGAAGGAGAGTGGAGGCTGCGTAGGAGTGGAAGAGGGATTAGCTGAGACAGAGACGGAAAGGAGGGAGAAAGGAGAGGAAGAGAAAATGGAAGAAGAGGAAGAGAAAGATGACGTAGCGACAAAGGCGGAGACCGCTCCTGCCGAAGGAGAGACTGACGTGCAGCTGACGGTCATAGTGAGGAGCCCGTTCAAGTGTGCCGAGCACCTCGACAAACTCTTCGCCTGCGAGCAGTGCCGCAGCCGCCTGACTCCCAGGGAGGGGGGGGGGCGCTACCGGGAGCTGCGGAAGCATAAAGAGCAGCTGCTTGTCGAGCGGCGGGAACGAGTGCGGCAGCTCAACGCCGACAGGATTAAGGCCGAGGCCGAGGAGCTTCCCCCGCGGCCTCGCAAGATCAGGTTCAACCTGAAGGACGTCCCCAAACCCGTCAAGGACCGGGAGTTCCTGTACCGCCTCTACCAGAAGAGGAAAGGCGGCATGGTGCAGCAGTGGCGCCGCCGCCTCGCCGCGCTCAACAACAGCGAGGCGGCGTGGCGGCAGGAGCTGGACGCCCTGGCGGCCGAGCGAGGCTGGCGGGCCGAGGGCCTTGAGTACACGGAGCGGAGTGTACAGGAGGAGGGGTGGGGGGCAGAGGCCGAGGACGAAGATGGAGAGAAGGGAGGGAGGGAGTGCTTGGAAGGAAGGGGTGAGGAAGGGGAGGAAGAAAGGAAGGAGGAGAAACAGGGTGAGGAAGGGAAGGTGGATGAAGAAAGGGAGGAAAATGAACATAGAGAGGAAGGGAAGGTAGATGAAGAGAGTGAGAAGGAACAGAAGAAGGAGCGGGAGATGGAGGAGAAGGAGGAGCATGAGGAGAGTGGAGGCTGCGTAGGAGTGGGGAAGGGATTAGCTGTGACAGAGACAGACAGGAGTGAGGAAGGAGAGGAAGAGAAAAAGGAAGAAGAAAAAGAGAAGGAGGAAGAAAAAGATGACGTAGCCACAAAGGCGGAGACCGCTCCTGCCGAAGTTGAGGCTGACGTGCAGCTGACGGGCACAGAGGGGGAGCCGCCCTATCCCCTGGGCTGGGAGGAACCGGTGGCCCGGCTCAGGTGTGCTGAACACCTCGTCTACTTCAGCAACTGTGAGGAGTGCCTCAGCGGCATGACTGCCAAGGAGCGACAGATTCGCCTGCAGGAGCGGCGGGACCGTATCAGCGAGCGACATGTCGAGCGGCGGGAACAACTGCAGCAGCTCAACGCCGACACGATCGCGGCCGATGGCAAGACGAAGAAGCGTAAGGGACGCAGGGCCCGGCGGCTACAGGCCAAGGCGGAAAAGGAGCTTTCCCGGCGGCCTCGTAAGATCAGGTTCAACCTGAAGGACGTCCCCAAACCCGTCAAGGACCGGGAGTTCGTGTACCGCCTCTACCAGTCCAGGAAAGGCGGCATGGTGCAGCAGTGGCGCCGCCGCCTCGCCGCGCTCAACAACAGTGAAGCGGCGTGGCGGCAGGAGCTGGACGCCCTGGCGGCCGAGCGAGGCTGGCGGGCCGAGGGCCTCGAGTACACGGAGCGGAGTGTGCAGGAGGAGGAGTGGGGGGCAGAGGCCGAGGACGAAGAGAGGGAGAGAGAGGAACAGGTAGAAGAAAGGAAGGAGAACGAAAAAAGGAAGGAGAAGGAAGAGGGAGAGGAAGGGAAGATGGAGGAAGAGAGTGAGGAAAAGGAGCAGAAGGAGGAGCGGGTGATGGAGGAGCACCGGCGGCAGCAGCAGCAGCGGCAGGCCGGGGAGGGCAGGCGGGGGCGCGGCGCGGGGCGGAGTTGTGCTTCTTTTCTTTCATCTTAGTTTTGTTGCATAAAAAAGAGAAAATCCCAAAAAAATCCGAAACAAAAAAAGAAAAAAATCAACTCTACACTAAGACAAAAGAATAAAAAAAGAATAAAAAATAAAACCTAAAAAAATAATATATCAAAAGCACTAAAAATAATAATAAAACAATGAAAATCAGTAAAAAGTGCTAACACAAAAAAAAACTAATATAATAAAATTGCCAAAAAAGAGGAAAAGAATGTGGAGGAAGAGAGGGAGGAAGGGGAAGGAAAGGTGGAGGAGGTGTTGGAGGGGGAAGGAAAGGTGGAGGAGGAGAGGGAGGAAGGGGAAGGAAAGGTGGAGGAGGAGAGGGAGGAAGGGGAAGGAAAGGTGGAGGAGGAGAGGGAGGAAGGGGAAGGAAAGGTGGAGGAAGAGAGGGAGGAAGGGGAAGGAAAGGTGGAGGAAGAGAGGGAGGAAGGGGAAGGAAAGGTGGAGGAGGAGAGGGAGGAAGGGGAAGGAAAGGTGGAGGAGGAGAGGGAGGAGAAGGAACAGGGAGAGGAAGGGAAGGTGGAGGAAGAGAGGGAGGAGAAGGAACTCGTGTGTGTGTGTGTGTGTGTGTGTGTGTGTGTGTGTGTGTGTGAGAGGAGGAAGAATTGAGGCGCCGGACGGAAACATTCTTATCTTTCGTTTCTTTCTGTTATTTGAGAGAGAGAGAGAGAGAGAGAGAGAGAGAGAGAGAGAGAGAGAGAGAGAGAGAGAGAGAGAGAGAGAGAGAGAGAGAGAGAGAGAGAGAGAGAGAGAGAGAGAGAGAGAGAGAGAGAGAGAGAGAGAGAGAGAGAGAGAGTGACTGAACGAATGACCGAGCAAACGACCGACCTACCAACCGGCTGACCGACCGACCGACCGACCCAGCAACCGAATGAACGAACGAACGAACGAACAATAAAAGAACGAGCGGGCAGACAAACGAGCAGACGAACTAATATAAGAACGAACGAACGAACGAACGAGCGAGCGAACAACCGACCAACGGAGCGAGCGAACGAGCTAATAAACGAACGAACGAACGAACGAACAACAGACTACACAACCGACCAACGAAGCAAGCGAGCGAACGAACTAATAAACGAACGAACGAGCGAACGAGCGAGGTATCGAGCGAGCAAACGAACTAACAAACGAACAAACGAACGCCCGACCGAGGGATTGAGCGAACGAATAACCGACCGATCGACCGACCGACGGAGTGGCCGACCGAACGAATGAACAAACGAACGAACGAACAAACGAACAAATGAACGATCAACCGACCGACTGACCGACCGATCTCACGTACATATGTACGTGCGTACGTGAGTGTGTGTGTGTGTGTGTGTGTGTGTGTGTGTGTGTGTGTGTGTGTGTGTGTGTGTGTGTGTGTGTGTGTGTCTGTTTGTGTATGTGTGTGTGTGTGTGTGTGTGTGTGTGTGTCTGCGTAAATGAGTGTGTGTGTGTGTGTGTGTGTGTGTGTGTGTGTGTGTGTGTGTGTGTGTGCGTGTGTGTGTGTGTGTGTGTGTGTGTGTGTGTGAAGGAGGGAAGACAGGATTGAGGCGCCGGGCGGAAACATTCTTATTATCTTTCGTTTCTCTTTCTGTATTGGAGTGTGTGTGCAAGTGTGAAAGAGAGAGAGAGAGAGAGAGAGAGAGAGAGAGAGAGAGAGAGAGAGAGAGAGAGAGAGAGAGAGAGAGAGAGAGAGAGAGAGAGAGAGAGAGAGAGAGAGAGAGAGAGAGAGAGAGAGAGAGAGAGAGAGAGAGAGAGAGAAGCAGGAAAGGAAGATTATTTTATGAATAATGATAGAAGGGAGGGAAGAAGGAAGGGAAGGATGGAAGAAAGGAAGGAAGGAAGGAAGAAAGAAAAATAGAAAGAATAAAGAAAGGGAGGGAGTGAATAAAGTAGATAGCAAAGGGAGGTAGTAGATAGCCAAGAAAGTAGCAAAGAATATCTAGATGGAGTAAAGGATATGTATGGACGGAATGAGATGAATGGAAGGGAGACAGAAACCTCCGAAGGAATAAGGAAGAGAAAGAGAATGACATGCAAGAGGGAATGAACGCTGACCCTGGCTTATATGTCGGGGTGGGATGCTGACCCTGGCTTATATGTCGGGGTGGGATGCTGACCCTGGCTTATATGTCGGGGTGGGATGCTGACCCTGGCTTATATGTCGGGGTGGGATGCTGACCCTGGCTTATATGTCGGGGTGGGATGCTGACCCTGGCTTATATGTTGGGGTGGGATGCTGACCCTGGCTTATATGTCTGGGTCGGATGCTGACCCTTGATTATATGTCGGGTGGATGAGGACCCTGCCTTAGATGGCGGGGTGGTCTGATGACCCTGGCTTATATGGCGGGTTGGGATGCTGACCCTGGCTTATATGTCGGGGTGGTATGCTGACCCTGGCTTATATGTCGGGGTGGGATGCTGACCCTGGCTTATATGTAGGGGTGGGATGCTGACCCTGGCTTATATGTCGGGGTGTGATGCTGACCCTGGCTTATATGTCTGTGTGGGATGCTGGCACTGGCTTATATGTCGGGGTGATGCTAACTGGCTTATATGTCGGGGTGGGATGCTGACCCTGGCTTATATGTCGGGGTGGGATGCTGACCCCGTTTATATGTCGGGGTGGATACTGGCTTATATGTCGGGTGGGATGCTGACCCCGTCGGGGTGGGATGCTGACCCTGGCTTATATGTCGGGTGGGATGCTGACCCTGGCTTATATGTCGGGTGTGGACCTGAGGCTTATATGTCGGGGTGGGATGCTGACCCCGGCTTATATGTCGGGGTGGATGCTGACCTGGCTTATATGTCGGGTGGGATGCTGACCCTGGCTTATGTCGGGGTGGATGCTGACCTGGCTTATATGTCGGTGGGATGCAGACCCTGGCTTATATGTCGGGGTGGGATGCTAACCCTGGCTTATATGTCGGGGTGGATGCTGGACCTGGCTTATATGTCGGGTGGGATGCTGACCCTGGCTTATATGTCGGTGGATGTTGACCTGGCTTATATGTCGGGGTGGATGCTGACCCTGGCTTATATGTCGGGGTGGGATGCTGACCCTGGCTTATATGTCGGGGTGATGCTGACCCCTGGCTTATATGTCGGGTGGATGCCGACCCTGGCTTATATGTCAGGGTGATATTGACCCAGCTTAAATGTTGGGTGGGATGCTGACCCCTGGCTTATATGTCTGGTGGATGCTGACCCTGGCTTATATGTCGGGTGATGCTGACCCTAGCTTAAATGTCAGGGTGGGATGCTGACCCTGGCTTATAATGTCGGGTGGGATGCTGACCTGGCTTATATGTCGGGGTGATGCTGACCCTAGCTTGGCTTATATGTCGGGGTGGATGCTGACCTGGCTTATATGTCGGGGTGGGATGCTGACCCTGGCTTATATGTCAGGGTGGGATGCTGACCCTGGCTTATGTCGTTGGGTGGATGCTGACCCTGGCTTATATGTCAGGGTGGGATGCTGACCCTGTTTATATGTCGGAGTGATGCTGACCGGCTTATATGTCGGGGTGGGATGCTGACCCGGCTTAAATGTTGGGGTGATGCTGACCAGCTTCAGTGGGATGCTGACCCTGGCTTATATGTCGGGGTGGGATGCTGACCCTAGCTTAAATGTTGGGGTGGGATGCTGACCCTAGCTTAAATGTCAGGGTGGGATGCTGACCCTGGCTTATATGTCAGGGTGGGATGCTGACCCTGGCTTATATGTCAGGGTGGGATGCTGAGCCTAGATTAAATGTTGGGGTGTTATGTTGACCCTGGCTTATATGTCGGGGTGGGGTGCTGACCCTGGCTTAAATGTTGGGGTGGGATGCTGACCCTGGCTTATATGTCAGGGTGGGATGCTGACCCTAGCTTAAATGTTGGGGTGGGATGCTGACCCTGGCTTATATGTCGGGGTGGATGCTGACCCTGGCTTATATGTCAGGGTGGATGCTGACCCTGGCTTATATGTCGGGGTGGATGCTGACCCTGGCTTATATGTCGGGGTGGATGCTGACCCTGGCTTATATGTCAGGTGGATGCTGACCCTGGCTTATATGTCGGGTGGATGCTCACCCTGGCTTATATGTCAGGGTGGGATGCTGACCCTGGCTTATATGTCGGGGTGGGATGCTGACCCTGGCTTATATGTCAGGGTGGATGCTGACCTGGCTTAAATGTTGGGGTGGGATGCTGACCCTGGCTTATGTCGGGTAGGATGCCGGGCTTATATGTTGTGGGTGGGATGCTGACCCCGGCTTATATGTCGGGTGGGATGCTGACCCTCATTAAATGTTGGGTGATGCTGACCTGGCTTATATGTCAGGGTGATGCTGACCCCTGGTTATATGTCGGGTGGGATGCCGACCTGGCTTATATGTCGGGTGGGATGCTGACCCTGGCTTATATGTCGGGGTGATGCTGACCCTGGCTTATATGTCGGGTGGGATGCTGACCCTGGCTTATATGTCAGGGTGGGGATGCTGACCCTGGCTTATATGTCGGGGTGGGGATGACCCCGGCTTATATGTCAGGGTGATGCTGACCCGGCTTATATGTTGGGGTGGATGCTGACCTGGCTTAAATGTTGGGGTGGGATGCTGACCCTGGCTTATATGTCAGGGTGGGATGCTGACCCTGGCTTATGTCGGGGGTGGGATGCTGACCCTGGCTTATATGTTGGGGTGGGATGCTGACCCTAGCTTATATGTCAGGTGGGATGCTGACCCCGCTTATATGTCAGGGTGGATGCTGACCCTGGCTTATATGTCAGGGTGATGCTGACCCTAGCTTAAATGTCAGGGATGCTGAACCCTGGCTTAAATGGGGATGCTGACCCTAGCTTAAATGTTGGGGTGATGCTGACCCCGCTTAAAATGTCAGGGTGGGATGCTGACCCTGGCTTATATGTCAGGTGGGATGCTGAGCCCAGATTTAAATGTTGGGTGGTGTTATGTTGACCCTGGCTTATGTCGGGGTGGGGAAGCTGACCGGCTTAAATGTTGGGGATGCTGACCCAAGCTTAAATGTTGGGGTGGATGTCGACCCTGCTTTGTTGGGTGGATGCTGACCCTGGCTTATATGTTGGGGGTGGGATGCTGACCCCTGGGCTTACATGTTGGGTGGGATGCTAATGTTGGGGTGGATGCTGACCCTGGCTTAAATGTCAGTGGGATGCTGACTGGTTTAAATGTTGGGGTGGGATGCTGACCTGGCTTAAAATGTTGGGGTGGGATGCTGACCCCAGCTTAAAATGTTGGGGTGGGATGCTGACCCCTGGCTTTAAATGTTGGGTGATGCTGGACCCTAGCTTAAATGTTGGGGTGGATGCTGACCTGGCTTAAATGTTGGGTGGGATGCTGACCCTGGCTTAATGTTGGGTGATGACCCTGGCTTAAATGTTGGGGTGGGATGCTGACCCTAGCTTAAATGTTGGGGTGGGATGCTGACCCTGGCTTAAATGTTGGGGTGGGATGCTGACCCTAGCTTAAATGTTGGGGTGGGATGCTGACCGATTAAAATGTTGGGTGGGATGCTGACCGGCTTAAATGTTGGGATGCTGACCTGGCTAAATGTTGGGGTGGATGACCCCGGCCTAAAATGTTGGGGTGGATGCTGACCTACCAAATGTTGGGTGGGATGCTGACCCTGGAGCCAATGTTGGGTTGATGTTGATGCCTGGACCCAGCTTAAATGTTGGTTGATGCTGACCCTGGCTTAATGCTGGGTTAAATGATCCATTAAATGCTGGGTTGGGATGCTGACCCTGGCTTAAATGCTGGGGTGGGATGCTGACCCTGGCTTAAATGCTGGGTTGGGATGCTGACCCTGGCTTAAATGCTGGGTTGGGATGCTGACCCTGGCTTAAAGTTAGGGTAGGATGCTGACGCTGGATTAAATGTTGGGATGGGATGCTGACCCTGGCTTAAATGTTGGGGTGGGATGCTGACCCTGGCTTAAATTTTGGAGTGGGATGCTGACCCTGGCTTAAATGTTGAGGCGAAGACCCTGGCTTAAATGTTGGGTGGATGCTGACCCCTGCCTAATAAATGTCGGGGTGGATGCTGACCTCAGCTTAAATGTTGGGGTGGTATGCTGACCCTGGCTTAAATGTCGGGGTGGGATCGTGGCCCTGGCTTAAATGTTGGAGTGGGATGCTGACCTTGGCTTAAATGTTGGGGTGGGGATGCTGACCCTGGCTTAATGTTGGAGGATGCTGACGCTTGCTTAAATGTTGCGGTGGGATGGTGACCCCGCTTAAGTGTTGGAGGATGCTGACGCTGGCTTTCAACAAATGAAGGAGATGCTGACCCTGGCTTAAATGTTGGAGGGATGCTGACCCTGGCTTATATGTCGGTTTGGGATGCTGACTCTGGCTTATAAATGGGGTGGATGTTGACAAGCGACCCGGATTATATGTCAGGATGGATGTGGACACTGGCTTATATGTCGGGGGTGATGTCGACCCTGGCTTATATGTTGGGTGGGATGCTGACCTCAAGGTAAAGAGGGAATAGGAGGTATCAGATGAGCATGATAGGGGAGAGGAGGCATCAGAGAGAGGTGTGAGAAGGAGGACGAGGTGTGTCAGAGGAGCGGGATGGGAGAGGAGTGGAGGGGCCTGGGAGGAGAGGAGTTGAATAAGAAGTGTATCAAAGGGGCGTGAGAGGGGAGAGGTGTGTGAGAGGGGCATGGGATTTTTTTTTTTTTTTTTTTTTTTTTTACGTTGTTGCCTATTGCGCCGGTGGGGCCTTCCGGGGCCTGCGGGGTCGGCTGGCTTTTCCAGGTGGGGCCTGATGGTCATTCAAGCCCAGCCTGTTCTGGCGCAGGCGAGTGTTTATAGTAGCGCCATCTTGCATTGGCTCATGCTGCCCCCGAACTCGTTCCCTGATTCGCTTGGACGGCTTCCTCTAGAGTCCGGTTGATGGTGGTCTTCAGACAGCATGTGGTAGTTTTAAGCCACCTGGGGACTGAAAAAAACTGAATGGTAGCTGACTCTGAACCTGCGCGTCCATCACGCGGCAAATGTGGGTTCAGCACACATTACTCGGCCACCGCCCACCAATGAAATACAGGGTGTGAGAGGGGAGGCATCAAAGGAGAGGGAGGTGTGTGTGGGGTAAGAGAGAGAGGGTGGGTGAGAGGAAAGAGGTGGGTGCGGGCAAATGTGGGGTCCAGACACATTTTTGGCCACTGGCCTACCAAATGGAAATATGTGGTGGGCGAGAGGGAGAGGTATCAAAGGGAGAGGGGAGGTGTGGGGTCCAGCGTGAGACTACTGGGAGAAAAGTGCCTACCAAGGGGCGTGAGAGGGGAGAGTTGTGTGGGTGGGGGGTGAGAGCGGAGAGGTGTATCAGGGCGTGATAGGGGAGACATTGTGGGTGGGGCGTGAGAGGGGAGAGGTGTGTGGGTGGGACGTGAGAAGGAAGAGGTGTATCAAAGGGGCGTGAGAGGGGAGAGGTGTGTGGGTGGGGCGTGAGAGGGGAGAGGTGTGTGAGAGGGGCGGGAGAGGGGAGAGGTGTGGGTGGGGCGTGAGAGGGGAGGGTGTATCAAAGGGCGTGAGAGTGGAGAGGTGTGTGGGTGGGACGTGAGGGGAGAGGTGTATCAATGGGGCGTGAGAGGGGAGAGGTGTGTGGGTGGGGCGTGAGAGGGGAGAGATGTGTGGGTGGGGCGTGAGAGGGGAGAGGTGTGGGGGTGGGGCGTGAGAGGGGAGAGGTGTATCAAAGGGCGTGAGAGGGGAGAGGTGTGTGGGTGGGGCGTGAGAGGGGAGAGGTGTATCAAAGGGGCGTGAGAGGGGAGAGATGTGTGTGTGTGGCGTGAGAGGGGAGAGGTGTGTGGGTGGGGCGTGAGAGGAGAGAGGTGTATCAAAGGGGCGTGAGAGGGGCGAGAGGTGTGGGTGGGCGTGAGAGGGGGCGTGAGAGAGGAGAGATGTGTGGGTGGGGCGTGAGAGGGGAGAGGTGTATCAAAGGGGCGTGAGAGGGGAGAGGTGTGTGGGTGGGGCGTGAGAGGGGAGAGATGTGTGGGTGGGGCGTGAGAGGGGAGAGGTGTATCAAAGGGGCGTGAGAGGGGAGAGGTGTGTGGGTGGGGCGTGAGAGGGGAGAGGTGTGTGGGTGGGGCGTGAGAGGGGAGAGGTGTATCAAAGGGGCGTGAGAAGGGAGAGATGTGTGGGTGGGGCGTGAGAGGGGAGAGGTGTGTGGGTGGGGCGTGAGAGGGAAGAGGTGTATCAAAGGGGCGTGAGAGGGGAGAGGTGTGTGGGTGAGGCGTGAGAGAGGAAAGGTGTGTGGGTGGGGCGTGAGAGGGAGAGGTGTGTGGGTGGGGCGTGGGAGGGAGAGGTGTGTGGGTGGGGCGTGAGCGCGTATAGGTGTGTGGGGGGGGCGCGAGAGGGGAGAGTTGTGCGGGGGGGGTGTGAGAGGGGAGAGATGTGTGTGTGGGGCGTGAGGGGAGAGGTGTGTGGGTGGGGCGTGAGAGGGAGAGGTGTGGGTGGGGCGTGAGAGGGAGAGGTGTGTGGGTGGGGCGTGAGAGGGAGAGGTGTGTGGGTGGGGCGTGAGGGGAGAGGTGTAGCAAAGGGGCGTGAGAGAGATGTGTGGGTGGGGCGTGAGAGGGAGAGGTGTGTGGGTGGGGCGTTAGAGGAGAGGTGTATCAAAGGGGCGTGAGAGGGAGAGTGTGTGGGTGGGGCGTGAGAGGGAGGAGGTGTGGGTGGGGCGTGCGCGGGGAGAGATGTGTGGTTGGGGCGTGAGAGGTGAGAGGTATGTGGGTGGGGCGTGAGAGGGGAGAGGTGTGTGGGTGGGGCGTGAGAGGGGAGGTGTGTGGGTGGGGCGTGAGGGTGGAGAGGTGTATCAATGGGGCGTGAGAGGGGAGATGTGGGTGGGGCGTGAGAGAGAGAGTGTGGGTGGGGCGTGAGAGGGAGGTGTGTGGGTGGGGCGTGAGAGGGGAGAATTGAATCAATTGGGCGTGAGAGGTGAGAGGTGTGTCGGTGGGGCGTGAGAGAGGAGAGATCTGTGAGTTGGGCGTGAGAGGGGAGATATGTGTGGGTGGGGCGTGAGAGGGGAGAGGTGTATCAAAGGGGCGTGAGAGAGGAGAGGTGTGTGGGTGGGGCGTGAGAGGGGAGTGTTGTGGGTGGAGCGTAAGAGGAGAGGTGTATCAAAGGGGCGTGAGAGGGGAGAGGTGTGTGGGTGGGGCGTGAGAGGGGAGAGATGTTTGGGTGGGGCGTGAGAGGGGAGAGGTGTATCAAAGCGGCGTGAGTGGGGAGAGGTGTGTGGGTGGGGCGTGAGAGGGGAGAGGTGTGTGGGTGGGGCGTGAGAGGGGAGAGGTGTATCAAAGGGGCGTGAGAGGGGAGATGTGTGGGTGGGGCGTGAGAGGGAGAGGTGTGTGTGGGTGGGGCGTGAGAGGGGAGAGGTGTATCAAAGGGGCGTGAAAGAGGAGAGATGTGTGGGTGGGGCGTGAGAGGGGAGAGGTGTGTGGGTGGGGCGTGAGAGGGAGTGTGTGGGTGGGGCGTGAGAGGGAGAGGTGTGTGGGTGGGGCGTGAGAGGGGAGAGTTGTGGGTGGGGCGTGTGAGGAGAGGTGTGGGTGGGGCGTGAGAGGGAGAGGTGTGTGGGTGGGGCGTGAGAGGGGAGAGGTGTGTGGGTGTGGTGTGAGAAGGGAGAGGTGAGTGGTTGGGGCGTGAGAGGGGAGAGTTGTGTGGGTGGGGCGTGAGAGGGGAGAGGTGTGTGGGTGGGGCGTGAGAGGGGAGAGGTGTGGGTGGGGCGTGAGAGGGGAGAGGTGTGTGTGTGGGGCGTGAGAGCGGAGAGGTGTATCAAAGGGCGTGAGAGGGAGAGATGTGTGGTTGGGGCGTGAGAGGAGAGAGGTGTGTGGGGGCGTGAGAGGGAGAGGTGTGTGGGTGGGGCGTGAGAGGGTAGTGGTGTGGGTGGGGCGTGAGAGGGAGAGTTGTATGGGTGGGGCGTGAGAGTGGATAGGTGTGTGGGTGGGGCGTGAGAGGGGAGGTGTATCAAAGGGCGTGAGAGGGAGAGGTGTGTGGGTGGGGCGTGATAGGGGAGAGGTGTGTGGGTGGGGCGTGAGAAGGGAGAGGTGTATCAAAGGGGCGTGAGAGAGGAGAGATGTGTGGGTGGGGCGTGAGAGGAGAGGGTGTGTGGGTGTAACGTGAGAGGGGAGAGGTGTATCAAAAGGGCGTGAGAGGCGAGAAGTGTGTGGGTGGGGCGTGAGAGGGGAGAGGTGTGTGGGTGGGGCGTGAGAGGGGAGGGGTGTGGGTGGGGCGTGAGAGGGAGAGGTGTGGGTGGGGCGTGAGAGGGAGAGGTGTGTGGGTGGGCGTGAGAGGGGAGGTGTGGGTGGGGCGTGAGAGGGAGAGGTGTGTGGGTGGGGCGTGGAGGGGGTGGGTGTGTGGGTGGGGCGTTAGAGGGGATAGGTGTATAAAAGGGTGAGGGGAGAGATGTGTGGGTGGGGCGTGAGAGAAGAAAGGTGTGTGGGTGGGGCGTGAGGGAGAGGTGTGGGTGGGGCGTGAGAGGAGAGATGTGTGGGTGGGGCGTGAGAGGGAGAGGTGTATCAAAGGGGCGTGAGAGGGGAGAGGTGTGTGGGGCGTGAGAGGGAGAGGTGTGTGGGGCGTGAGAGGAGAGGTGTGTGGGTGGGGCGTGAGAGGGGAGAGGTGTATCAAAAGGGCGTGAGAGGGGAGAGGTGTGTGGGTGGGGCGTGAGAGGAGAGGTGTATCAAAGGGCGTGGGGAGAGAGGTGTGTGGGTGGGGCGTGAGAGGGAGGGTGTGGGTGGGTCGTGAGAGGGGAGAGGTGTGGGTGGGGCGTGAGAGGGGAGAGATGTGTGGGTGGGGCGTGAGAGGGGAGAGGTGTGTGGGTGGGGCGTGAGAGGGGAGGGGTGTATCAAAGAGGCGTGAGAGGTGAGAGATGTTTGGGTGGAGCGTTAGAGGGTAGAGGTGTATCAAAGGGCGTGAGAGGGGAGAGGTGTGTTGGTGGGGCGTGTGAGGGGAGTGGTGTGTGGGTGGGGCGTGAGAGGAAAGAGGTGTGTGGGTGAGGCGTGAGAGGGGAGAGGTGTGTGGGTGGGGCGTGAGAGGGGAGAGGTGTGTGGGTGGGGCGTGAGAGGGGAGAGGTGTGTGGGTGGGGCGTGAGAAGGGAGAGGTGTATCGGGGCGTGAGGGGGAGATGTGTGGGTGGGGCGTGAGGGAGAGGTGTATCAAAGGGGCGTGAGAGGGGAGAGGTGTGTGGGTGGGGCGTGAGAGGGGAAAGGTGTGTGGGTGGGCGTGAGAGGGGAGAGGTGTATCAAAGGGGCGTGAGAGGGAGAGGTGTGGGTGGGGCGTGAGAGGGAGAGGTGTGTGGGTGGGGCGTGAGAGGGAGAGGTGTATCAAGGGGCGTGAGAGGGGAGAGGTGTGTGGGTGGGGCGTGAGAGGGAGAGGTGTGTGGGGCGTGAGAGGGAGAGGTGTGTGTGGGGCGTGAGAGGAGAGAGGTGTATCAAAGGGGCGTGAGAGGGGAGAGGTGTGTGGGTGGGGCGTGAGAGGGGAGAGGTGTGTGGGTGGGGCGTGAGAAGGGAGAGGTGTTTGGGTGTTGCCTGAGAGAGGAGAGGTGTATCAAAGAGGCGTGAGAGGGAGGAAGGTGTGGGTGGGGCGTGAGAGGGAGAGGTGTATCAAGGGGCGTGAGAGGGAGAGGGGAGAGATGTGTGGGTGGGGCGTGAGAGGGAGAGGTGTATCAAAGGGGCGTGAGAGGGAGAGATGTGTGGGTGGGGCGTGAGAGGGAGAGAGGTGTGGGTGGGGCGTGAGAGGGAGAGGTGTATCAAAGGGGCGTGAGAGGAGAGGTGTGGGTGGGGCGTGAGAGGGGAGAGGTGTGGGTGGGACGTGAGAGGGAGAGGTGTGTGGGTGGGGCGTGAGAGGGGAGTGGTGTATGTGTGGGGCGTGAGAGGGAGAGGTGTGTGGGGCGTGTGAGGGGAGAGGTGTGTGGGGGGCGTGAGAGGGAGATGTGTGGGTGGGGCGTGAGAGGAGAGGGGTGTGGGGGGGGCTTGACACGGGAGAGGTGTATCCAAGGGGCGTGAGAGGGGAGAGGTGTATGGTTGGGGCGTGAGAGGAGAGAGGTGTGTGGGTGGGGCGTGAGAGGGTAGAGGTGTATCAAAGGGCGTGAGAGGGGAGAGGTGTGTGGGTGGGGCGTGAGAGGGGAGAGGTGTGTGGGTGGGGCGTGAGAGGTGAGAGGTGTGGGTGGGGCGTGAGAGGGGAGAGGTGTGTGGGTGGGGCGTGAGAGTGGAGAGGTGTGTGGGTGGGGCGTGAGAGGGGAGAGGTGTGTGGGTGGGGCGTGAGAAGGGAGAGGTGAATCAAAGGGGCGTGAGAGTGGAGAGGTGTGCGGGTGGGGCGTGAGAGGGGAGAGGTGTGGGCGTGGGGAGTGAGAGGGGAGAGGTGTGTGGGTGGGGCGCGAGAGGGAGGTGTATCAAAAGGGGGTGAGAAGGGAGAGGTGTGTGGGTGGGGCGTGAGAGGGGAGAGTTGTGTGGGTGGGGCGTGAGAGGGGAGAGGTGTGTGGGTGGGGCGTGAGACGGGAGAGGTGTATCAAAGGGGCGTGAGAGGGGAGAGATGTGTGGGTGGGGCGTGAGAGAGGAGATATGTGTGGGTGGGGCGTGAGAGGGGAGAGGTGTATCAAAGGGGCGTGAGAGGGGAGAGGTGTGTGGGTGGGGCGTGAGAGAGGAGATATGTGTGGGTGGGGCGTGAGAGGGGAGAGGTGTATCAAAGGGGCGTGAGAGGCGAGGTGTGGGTGGGGCGTGAGAGGGGAGAGGTGTGTGGGTGGGGCGTGAGAGGGGAGAGGTGTATCAAAGGGGCGTGAGAGGGGAGAGGTGTGTGGGTGGGGCGTGAGAGGGGAGAGGTGTGTGGGTGGGGCGTGAGAGGGGAGAGGTGTATCAAAGGGGCGTGAGAGGGGAGAGATGTGTGGGTGGGGCGTGAGAGTGGAGAGGTGTGTGGGTGGGGCGTGAGAAGGGAGAGGTGTGTGGGTGGGGCGTGAGGGGAGAGGTGTGTGGGTGGGGCGTGAGAGGAGAGAGGTGTGTGGGTGGGGCGTGAGAAGGGAGAGGTGTATCAAAGGGGCGTGAAAGGGGAGAGTTGTGTTGGTGGGGCGTGAGAGAGGATAGGTGTGTGGGTGGGGCGTGAGAGGGGAGAGGTGTATCAAAGGGGCGTGAGAGGGGAGAGGTGTGTGGGTGGGGCGTGAGAGGGTAGAGGTGTGTGGGTGGGGCGTGAGAGGGGAGAGGTGTGTGGGTGGGGCGTGAGAGGGTAGAGGTGTGTGGGTGGGGCGTGAGAGGGTAGAGGTGTGTGGGTGGGGCGTGAGAGGGTAGAGGTGTTTCAAAGGGACGTGAGAGGGAAGAGATGTGTGGTTGGAGCGTGAGGGGGGAGAGGTGTATAAAACGGCCTTGAGAGGGGAGAGGTGTGTGGGTGGGGCGTGAGAGGGGAGAGGTGTATCAAAGGGGCGTGAGAGGGGAGAGGTGTGTGGGTGGGGCGTGAGAGGGGAGAGGGGTGTGGGTGGGGCTTGAAAAGGGAGAGGTGTGTCAAAGGGGCGTGAGAGGGGAGAGGTGTGTGAGTGGGGCGTAAGAGGGGAGAGATGTTAGGGTGGGGCGTGAGAGGGAGAGGTGTATCAAGGGGCGTGAGAGGGAGGTGTGTGGGTGGGGCGTGAGAGGTGAGAGGTGTGTGGGTGGGGCGTGAGAGGGGAGAGGTGTATCAAAGGAGCGTGGGAGGGGAGAGGTGTTCGGGTGGGGCGTGAGAGGGGAGAGGTGTGTGGGTGGGGCGTGAGAGGAAAGGTGTGTGGGTGGGGCGTGAGAGGGGAGAGGTGTGTGGGTGGGGCGTGAGAGGGGAGAGGTGTGTGGGTGGGGCGTGAGAGGGGAGAGGTGTGTGGGTGGGGCGTGAGAGGGGAGAGGTGTGTGGGTGGGGCGTGAGAGGGAGGTGTGTGGGTGGGGCGTGAGGAGGGGTGTATCAAAGGGGCGTGGGAGGGAGAGGTGTTAAGGTGGGGCGTGTGAGGGGAGAGGTGTGTGAGTGGGGCGTGAGAGGGGAGAGGTGTGTGGGTGGGGCGTGAGAGGGGAGAGGTGTGTGGGTGAGGCGTGAGAGGAAAGGTGTGTGGGTGGGGCGTGAGAGGGGAAAGGTGTATCAAAGGGGCGTGAGAGGGGAGAGATGTGTGGGTGGAGCGTGAGAGGGGAGAGGTGTGTGGGTGGGGCGTGAGAGGGGAGAGGTGTATCAAAGGGGCGTGAGAGGTGAGAGATGTTTGGGTGGAGCGTTAGAGGGTAGAGGTGTATCAAAGGGCGTGAGAGGGGAGAGGTGTGTGTGTGGGGCGTGAGAGGGGAGAGGTGTATCAAAGGGGCGTGAGAGGGGAGAGGTGTGTGGGTGGGGCGTGAGGGTGGAGAGGTGTATCAATGGGGCGTGAGAGGGGAGAGATGTGTGGGTGGGGCGTGAGAGGGGAGAGGTGTGTGGGTGGGGCGTGAGAGGGGAGAGGTGTGTTTGTGGGGCGTGAGAGGGGAGAGGTGTATCATAGGGGCGTGAAATGGTAGAGGTGTGTGGGTGGGGCGTGAGAGGGGAGAGGTGTATGAAAGGGGCGTCAGAGGGGAGAGATGTGTGGGTGGGGCGTGAGAGGGGAGAGGTGTGTGGGTGGGACGTGAGAGGGGAGAGATGTATCAAAGGGGCGTGAGAGGGGAGAGGTGTGTGGGTGGGGCGTGAGAGGGTAGAGGTGTGTGGGTGGGGCGTGAGAGGTATATCAAAGGGGCGTGAGAGGGGAGAGGTGTGTGGGTGGGGCGTTAGAGGGGAGAGGTGTATCAAAGGGGCGTGAGAGGGGAGAGGTGTGTGGGTGGGGCGTGAGAGGGGAGAGATGTGTGGGTGGGGCGTGAAAGGGGAGAGGTGTGTGGGTGGGGCGTGAGAGGGGAGAGATGTGTGGGTGGGGCGTGAGAGGGGAGAGGTGTGTGGGTGGGGCGTGAGAGGGGAGAGGTGTATCAAAGGGGCGTGGGAGGGGAGAGATGTGTGGGTGGGGCGTGAGAGGGGAGAGGTGTGTGGGTGGGGCGTGAGAGGGGAGAGGTGTGTGGTTGGGGCGTGAGAGGGGAGAGGTGTGTGGGTGGCGCGTGAGAGGGGAGAGGTGTGTGGGTGGAGCGTGAGAGGGGAGAGGTGTGTGGGTGGGGCGTGAGAGGGGAGAGGTGTGTGGGTGGGGCGTGAGAGGGGAGAGGTGTATCAAAGGGGCGTGAGAGGGGAGAGGTGTGTGGGTGGGGCGTGAGAGGTGAGAGGTGTGTGGGTGGGACGTGAGAGGGGAGAGGTGTATCAAAGGGGCGTGAGAGGGGAGAGGTGTGTGGGTGGGGCGTGAGAGGGGAGAGGTGTATCAAAGGGGCGTGAGAGATGAGAGGTGTGTGGGTGGGGCGTGAGAGGGGAGAGATGTGTGGGTGGGGCGTGAGAGGGGAGAGGTGTGTGGGTGGGGCGTGAGAGGGGAGAGATGTGAGGGTGGACGTGAGAGGGAGAGGTGTGTGGGTGGGGCGTGAGAGGGGAGAGGTGTATCAAAGGGGCGTGGGAGGGGAGAGATGTGTGGGTGGGGCGTGAGAGGGGAGAGGTGTGTGGGTGGGGCGTGAGAAGGGAGAGGTGTGTGGTTGGGGCGTGAGAGGGGAGAGGTGTGTGGGTGGCGCGTGAGAGGGGAGAGGTGTGTGGGTGGGGCGTGAGAGGGGAGAGGTGTGTGGGTGGGGCGTGAGAGGGGAGAGGTGTGTGGGTGGGGCGTGAGAGAGGAGAGATGTGTGGGTGGGGCGTAAGAGGAGAGGTGTATCAAAGGGGTGTGAGAGGGGAGAGTTGTGTGGGTGGGGCGTGAGAGTTGAGAGGTGTGTGGGTGGGGCGTGAGAGGGGAGAGGTGTATCAAAGGGGCGTGATAGAGGAGAGGTGTGTGGGTGGGGCGTGAGAAGGGAGAGGTGTATCAAAGGGGCGTGAGAGAGGAGAGATGTGTGGGTGGGGCGTGAGAGGAGAGGGTGTGTGGGTGTAACGTGAGAGGGGAGAGGTGTATCAAAGGGGCGTGAGAGGGGAGAGGTGTGTGGGTGGGGCGTGAGAAGGGAGAGATGTGTGGGTGGAGCGTGAGAGGGAGAGGTGTGGGGGGGGGCGGGAGAGGGAGAGGTGTGTGGATGGGGCGTGTGAGGGTAGAGGTGTATCATAGGGGCGTGAAATGGGAGAGGTGTGTGGGTGGGGCATGAGAGGGAAGAGGTGTATCAAAGGGGCATGAGAGGGGAGAGATGTGTGGGTGGGGCGTGAGAGGGGAGAGATGTGTGGGTGGGGCGTGAGATTGAAGAGGTGAGGGTGAGGGTGAGGGTGAGGGTGTGGGTGAGGAGTGAGAGGAGAGATGTGTGAGTGGGGCGTGAGATGGGAGAGGTGTATCAAAGGGGCGTGGGAGGGGAGAGGGTAGTAATAATAATATTATATAATAATAATAATAATAAATAATAATATGATAATGATAATAGCACTCACCCAAGCCTTGACGTAGATGCTATAATTCTTTATCTCTTTGTTCTTCCTGTTCCTGCGATAACAAACTTGGTGATAACATGGACTTGATCAATCTTACCATATATAATTATAGCCGCAACATCTACGCACGCACGCACACACAAATTTCAAGGCCTTTTCTCACCTTCTTCTCTTTTACTTTCCTAACTCTCTCCATCACCACGTCCAGCACCACTTGGTCACCGGCACCTTCCCTGCACCGTCACGCTCCAGCAAACACGTAATTCGAGGTAAATTGAAAATCCACCATTAACACTCACTCCCGCCATTCCCTTCACTTTTCTCTTATTTCCAGCCTTTTATATGCTTTTCCACACGCTAGGATTGCCACTATAAGATCACTGGCACCTTTGCTTTCCTTTCCTCGCACTCGGCACTTTGGGATACACGTAAATCGCACGAAAACACGAAAAATAACGTTGGCACATCGGGTTAAGATCTTCCCTTCCCCCGCCATCTTCCCTTCCTCCCCACAATAAGCCTTTACCTCCTTTCTAAACCTTCCGCTTGGAAAAGGAATGGCACCAAGTAATCTCTGGCACTTGTTAGACTTGCTGTGGCGCCATGGCTCGCTGGCACCGCGTATTTACAGTAAAATGAACAAAAATGATTCGCGGGATCACACCGTCACGAGCAACGGGACGCCAAGCCGGGAACTGCCGTGCCGAGCCGAGCCGAGCCGAGCCGAGTCGAAGGTTCTTCTTCTTCTTCTTCTTCTTCTTCTTCTTCTTCTCCTTTTTGTTACTGTTACTATTATTCTTACTTCTACTTACTATTTTCTCCTCCTCATTCTCCTTCTTCGCTGTTCATCTTTTTTTTCCTCCTCCTGTATCTTCTTTTCCTCCTCTTCCTCTTCCTCCTCCTCCTCCTCCTTCGATCTCCTTCTTCTTATTCTTCTTCTTCATCATCTTCTTCGCTGTTCATTTTTTTTTTCTCCTTTTCCTTCTCATTCGTCGTCTTCGCTGTTCATCTTTTTTCTCCTCCTCCTTTATTTTCCTCCTCCTCCTCCTCCTTCTTTGGCTGCGTTTACTTAGAGCTATAATATACGGGTATACGGGCCCGTTTTCAGGGCACGCGTATAGCTGGAATCGAACAAAGGAATTCCATATACCGCGCTACATAGGAGGGCACTATACGAAATGCCGTATAGCTGCGTATAGTATAGTGAGAATCGAACATGTTCGATTTTCGTGCACCGTATACCGCCAGATAACCATCGTGCTTAGTTGTGGCAGGCTGTATTTTTTCCAAGGTAAGTTAATAAATACATAGATTATTGAGATTCATTTTAGCGGAATTTCGAAGCACATGCACATTTTGCATTTTAGCATTAAAAAAAGTATTTTGTAGCCTATTTGTATTTATATTACTATTTAGAGTTAAATAATTTGAGGAGAGAGAGAGAGAGAGAGAGAAAGAAAGGATGGACACAGAGGATCTGTACACGTCGCGTACGAGTATCATCCACGTCTCAATCCCAGTCACAATCGCTGTCGCTTTTGCGTGAGTCTGGTACTTTCAGTTTATTGACTGAACTGAGTCTGACCACCCGAAGGTGTAGAAGAGGATAACTTCTGTGAGTAACATCATTGCATATTTTATGATTGTTTAATAGCTTCGTCTGAAGAATCCATGTTGACGGCATCCGACTGGAAGTATAGTGTACGTGTGCAGCCCTATGTAACCCGCCGTGTCCGTATAGAGTATAGCGTATAGCGTATACCGAATAGCGAATATCGTATACCGTATACCGTATAGTTCTATGTAAACGCAGCCTTTGCCCCCAAATTCTTATATTCATCAGGATCATAAAAGGACAAGGAGGAAAAACGGAAAAAAAGATATATGCTGTGGTTTCCCAAGCTTTCTTTCACCTCACTACGGCAACAATATTACCACTTATTATCGTTATTTTTACTGTTATTGTTATTGTTATTAAGATTCGTCAAGGGAAAAGACGAGAAAAACATACATGGCCAACGTGAACAGATCGAGTCCCAATGGTAAGAAAGTGAAGACATTCCTCTTAAAAATAGCCGAGGGAAACACTTAACACTCTCTCTCTCTCTCTCTCTCTCTCTCTCTCTCTCTCTCTCTCTCTCTCTCTCTCTCTCTCTCTCTCTCTCTCTCTTCGTGAAGGAAAACAAGAACAAGGAAAGCAAGAAGGGAGAATAAAATATATAAGTAAATTATACAAGAGAGAGAGAGAGAGAGAGAAAATTAAATATATAAATAACGAGAGAGGAAGGAAGAATTGGAATAAAGAGAGAGAGAGAGAGAGAAAATTAAATATATAAATAACGAGAGAGGGAAAGGAAGAATTGGAATAAAGAGAGAGAGAGAGAGAGAGAGAGAGAGGAGATGAAACAGGAAATAAATATATAAATAACGAGAGAGGGAAAGGAAGAACTGGAATAAAGAGTGCCTTGAGGTGTCAGGATGGCAGTCCCTCCAGCATTCACTATGCCCAGGTATCAAGTATCCGCACCCACACTTATGGTAGGCTGAGTGCATCCTATGATCTGGTGGTGATGCGGCTGAGGCTGGGCTATAGATATTACTGGGAGGTCAGTGGGGCTGACCCTGTACCTTGCCGCTTGTGTGTCAGGCCAGGGGGTCACACGCTCAAACACTATGTCCTGCAATGTTCTGCTATTAGTGCCTACCGCCCACAGGGCCACTGGGACCTGCCTGGGCTGGTGGGCTGGTTCATTAACAATAATGTTCCTTCAGCTGTGCTTAGTGAGTATCCTGCATTTGCCCCTAGATTGTAGTCCATATGTACAGTCCCTTATGTTTGCTCCCTTGACTAAATCAAGGCCTTTATATTTTTAACACTTGTCCCCTACCATAGTATCTTTTTAGTTTCCTGGTGCTTCTTACACATGTATCCTTAGTTGTATAATCACACTCTGTACTGCCTGGGGGTTGGGATGGCATGCTCCTCCTTTCTCCTTTGTTGTTTTACTTGCAACAATAAACTATCAATCAATCAAGAGAGAGAGAGAGAGAGATGAAGGAAGAGACAGGAGATAAATAAATATATAAATAACGAGATAAGGAAAGGAAGAAAGAGAGAGAGAGAGAGAGAGAAAGCAACGGACAGCTGTGTTGGGGTTAAGAAGGGCACACCTCAAGGTCAGGAGGAGGCGCCTCCGGGAAGGCGTCCGTACCCAGGAGCGAAAGAGGAGGAGGAGGAGAGAAGAGGAGGAGGAGGAGGAGGAAGGCATGAGAAAGAGGGAGAAGAGAAGAAATAGTAGAAGAAAATGAAGGAGTAGGAAAAGGAGGAGGATGAAGAGGAGACGGAAGGCATGAGGAAAGAGAAGGAAAGGAGGAGGAGGAGGAGGAGGAGGAGAAGAAGAACAAAAAAATGAAGGAAGAGGAAGAGGGAGAAAAGGAAGAGAAGAGAAAGAAGGGAAAAGAAGAGAAAGGAGCAAGAGAGAGAAGGAGGAGGAGAGGAGAGGGAAAAGAAAACTAGAATGAAAAGAGAGGAAGAAAAGGAGAGAAAACAAAAGGAAGAAGAAGAAAAAAGTACAGACTTGAGGAGATAGATAGATAGAGATAAAGATAGAGACAAAATGATAATAAACGGAATGAGAAAAAGATGACAGTAAAAGGATATATACAGAACAGGATTGAAAAAAATATAATAAAAATGATGAGAGGAAAAAAATAAGAAAAAGATAGCAAGAGAAAATATGATTAGGAATAGAAGTAGAAAAATAGAAGCAAAAATGTTAAGAGATATAAAAGAATAATAAAATACAGTAAAATACGTTTCTTGAGAAACTAAACAGACAGACAGATAGACGGATACCCACCCTCCTCCTCCTCCTCTTCCTTTCCCTCCATCCCTTCCTGCCATACTCTCCCTTCCCAACCCTTCCTTCCCTTCCTACCCTCCCTTCCATTCCTCTCCTTTCCTTACCCTTTTTTCCGATCCTTTTCCTTCCCATCCCTTCTCTTCCCTTCCCTTTCCTTTCCCTTCCTTCCTTTACCATCCTATCGGTTCCCTTCCCTTCCCAACCAATCGGAAAAAAAGAGTTAGGAAAGGAAAAAGGAATGGAAGGGAGGGGTAGGATAGGGAAGAGGAGAGTATGGAAGGGAAGGGATGGAGGGAAGGAAAGGGATGGGAAGGGAAAGTATCGGAAAAAAGGATAAGGAAAGGAAAGGAAAGGAATGGAAGGGTAGGAAGGAAAGGGAAGGGTTGGGAAGGCAAGGGAACAGATGGAATGGTAAAGGAAGGAAGGGAAAGGAAAGGGAAGGGAAAGTCTCCCTTCCCTTCCCTTACCATCCATCTGTTCCTTCAACCCTATACCCTTGCCTTCCTAACCCTTCCCTACCTTTCCCCCTTCCTTCCCTTCCTCTCCCTTCCCTGCCTTTCCCGTTCCTCCCCTTCTCATCACTCCCCTTCCCTACCCTACCCATCCGTTCCCTACCCCTCACGTCCCTTCCCTTCCCTTCCCTTCTCAACCTATCCCAACCCATAAATACCTTCCCTTTCCATTGCTTCCCTTCCCTTCCCTTCCCATCCCTTCCCTTCTCATCCCATTCCTTACTTCCTCTCTCAACCCATTCATACCCTTCTCTTCACAATCCTTCCTTTCTCAACCTTTCCCTACCATTCCCTTCCTAACCCTTCATTTTCGTTTCATTTTCTTCCCTCTCTCTCTCTCTCTCTCTCTCTCTCTCTCTCTCTCTCTCTCTCTCTCTCTCTCTCTCTCGTCCCGACAAACGCTCTAGCCAATGTCATGAACACACACACACTTTTGTCACTATTTTTAGCTTTCCCAAACCACCTCCCTCCCTCTCCCCCCCTCTAGTGTAGCCTATTTAATTAGTAGGGGAGAGCGGTGATGATTCGGACAGTGGGATGGTCCGGCCATAGCACTTATTGTAAAGTGTATGGGACTGAGTGCCGCGAGATTTTGTGTGAATGTGCAAAACTTTGTTGCCTTGGCCCACAAAGGGACAACCACGCCCTCAGAGCTGTTATTTTCGATGCAAGTCCTATTTTATGATTTTTTGCATCTCGTATGTAATATTGTCAGGGTGTATCGTAAGCTCTCGCTTCAAAAACGTGCCAATTAGCGAGATGTAAATTATTTCGGTGACGCAGCGATGCCCGGCGAAGGTGTTGCCGTGTATCACCCGTGAAGCCTCGTGCTGGAAAAGGACGTGACCACACATTTGCTTTTTAGAGTCGTGATGATTCGGACGGTGGATTTTTTCATGATTTTTATTACATTTATATCAATTTAAACATGATAGGTGTTGCAACGATTATAAAAAGGTTAATTTGGTTGATTTATATTCCGATATTATGCTTGTGAAAAGAGAAGGAAGACATATCAAAATTTTTGAGATTCCTTGTAGCTCTCTTTTATTTTTTTCCCTCTAAATATTGAGAGGATACTTTTGTCCTTAGACAAATGTTTTGTAGAAGATATAATCTTGTTTATTAGCCAATCAAGCTTAAGTTATATTAATATTATGGCGAGTATTGTGAGTGTCCGTACCACCCACGTCCCTGGCCGAGCCATCGCCGCGGGTGGGGATGGCTCGCACGATTTAGAGACTTGTCTCTCGCCGCCTACATCTGAAAACTGGAAATAGCTACGAGCGTCATATTAGCAGCCTAAAGAGCCAGATGATGGAGGAACATTTTGAGATCAACAAAATTACACTACTTCTTAAACTTCTTTCTAAAATATTTTTCTAAAAAGAAAGGGAGAGAAAGAAAGGAAGAAAAGGAAACAGAATGAAGGAGATAAAAGAAGAGAAAAAGAGAGAAAGGAAGAAGAGGAAAGATACGAAGGGAAGAATTAAAGAGGAGAGAAAGGATAAGAAAGGAAGGAAGCGAAACATAAAGAGAGAAGGAGAGGAAAGAGAAACGGAAAAGACGGAGAGAAAAGAGAAAAACGATGCCATAATTAAGGTCTGATTATATTCCCTTTATATTTAAACTAACTTAATATTCCTTAATTCAACCTTAAAAGTCATAATAAAAGATAATTAAGAGAAAAAATACATATAAAAATGAACCGCTAGAACGAGGAGAGAGATACGAACGGAGGAAAAGAAGAAAAAGGATGAAAAAAAGAAAGAGAAAGGAAGATAAGGAGACAAAAGAGGAAGAGAAAGAGAGAAAGGAAGAAAGAAGAGAAAAATAATAGAACCACTAGAACGAAGAGATACGAACGGAGGAAAAGAAGAAAAGGGATGAAAAAAAGAAAGAGAAAGGAAGATAAGGAGACAAAAGAGGAAGAGAAAAGGCAAAGAGAAAGAAAGAAAAGAGGAAGGGACAAGGGAAAAGAAAAAAAGGAGCCGCTAGAACGCGTCGACTCGGTTTGTTTACGTTTTGCCGCGGGGAGTTGCACGTGTGGGCGGCGTTCAAAAAGATCTACGTTTATTTCACGTTCCTGACCTCGGCCGCCTTTAAAAGAAAGTAGGCCTATGGGAGAGACCTTGGGGCATCGGTAAGCTTATAGTAGGGGGGTCTAGTGGAGCGGTAGGCCTATAAATATGGGTGCTGGGTGAGGGTAAGGTAAAATTTTCTACTACGTACTCTCTTCCTTCCTCCTCCTCCTCCTCCTCTTCCTCTCTCTTCCCTCTTCCTGCAGACCTTAAATTTGAGTGTAAGGTCAAGTTTAGGGCTTATGCTATAGCTGCTACTACTACTATAGGTGCGCGTCGCCTCAGAGCTCATCTTTGTCACATCCTGCGTTGTAACAGGGCGGGCGTGACATCGGAGTTACCACAGTGTGCCTTCCCCAGGTCCTCGTTGCTCCAGGGCGTAGCTCCGTTACCCTGGGGGGCCTATGGGGGTGCGGGGTACAGGCACCCATCGCTCCGGGACACCTTGCCTCAGTGCTCATCTCTGTCAAATTAAAGACTCAAGAGGTAAGCTTGTGACAGGTGAAGTTTGGGGTCTAGAGCATAGCTACTCATTGCCTTGGTGGTCATCTCTGTCACATTGGGTTACCACAGTGTGTTCCTTACCCAGGGGTCCTGAGGTACACCTATGGAAGGATGAACAGCTCAATACTAAGTTACATGAAGAGAGAAGGAAGGAAGTGAAAAAAAGGTTTAATATATAAACAGATGATTGAAACAGCATTCAGTTAATAAGACTGACTCTGCAAAATATTTAGGAAAGCGTGCACAGCCACCTCTGGCCAAGTTAATGCTTACAGCATGGATTATTTTTAGTGCCTGAATGCAGTGCATTAACAAGGGACTTCCTAGAAATAGAAGGGGGTTGAGAGGGGGCAAAGTCCCCCTGTTCGCTAGGTTACGTAAAGTAAGGCTTGGTTAGTTTAAATATACTGGGCAGGCAGTGAGGGGTGGCGGGAATACACAGTGCAGGGCAGGGGTGGCCCACTATGCACGCCGGTGTTGTGAAAAATGCCTCCTGTAGATATGAGTGGCTCTGGTGTCCACCATGCATGGGGCAATACACAGCAGGAAAACATTAATATGCCTGGTTTTGTTCTGGTTTGTCCATTTTTTTCCTCAATAAGCTTGGGTGTGATTCTAGAGATTTTGGATAAATCGCTGGCGTCCAACGCTCACTGGGGGAACACACGCACAGCGGCAAAAAACATTAATTTGCCTGGTTTTGTTCTGGTTTGTCCACTTGTGATCTTGGTGAGCGCTGAGTTTAATCAGTAAGCAAAGTGAACCTCTCTGTCAGCTATGTTGAGGCAGTGGGAGGTGACGGGTGTACAACAGGCATTGAAAAGTCAATCAAATAGTGATATCTGAAAGTGAATACTATCTCCATAATAAACAGCATCATATTTTGTCCAGAAATAAGCAGTCAGCATCTCAAAATTATTAGGCGACCCTCTCGTGAATAATCCCACCTGAGGTTTTGTGCCCCGGGAGGCCTGGAATGCCTGTAAATATGAGTTGATGGTGGCAGGAATGCATATTCCTGAAGTCTGTACGGGTGTGTTCCGCCTACTCTTGAACAGGGCAGGATAGATTATTATTATTATTATTATTATTATTATTATTATTTTTTTTTTTTACATCTCCGCCTGTAACTCCGGTAGGCTTTCTTCAGGGGCCTGGATGGTGGTTGGCCCAAGGCTGTCATGGCGCAGGCAATTTTTTATTGTGGTGCCAGTTATGCTTGGCTCATGCTGCCCCCTTGAACTCACTCTTGATTCACTGGGCGGTTTCTTCTAGAGTCTGGATTGATGGGTGGTCTTCTGGACAGCATGTGGGTAGTCTGTGGCCACTTGGCGGTTAGGCTATGTAAGGTTAGGTAGGAAGTATTACAGGTAATGTTGAGCGGGAATCACAATGAAAGTATTTTCCAGAATGGCCCGTGGTTAGTTTTCAAGTTACAGCCGAGCGTCTTCACTCAGGAACCACACACCTGCAGAGACTTCAGGAATATGCGGCCCGGCGGTGTGTTTAGGCAGGAAGGCAAGGCAGACAGACTGGTTACATTGATAGCACTGTGTCTCCTGATGCAGGCAATGCTATTTTGTTCCTGGTGGCTCCCCTGTCTCTCTGTTGGCACCTTTTGTTCTTGCTTACACTAAATATAAAGTAATAAAGAAGAAAGAAAAGAAAATGTGGTAAATGTATAGTTTAGTTCTGCTGCCTCAAAATATCACCATGATGTGAGAAGGCACACAAAACTAACTTAATAAAGTAATGGTAAATAAATGACTAATAATTGATAAATAAATAATTGCTAATGAGTTAAATCTTAGTTATGTCATAAGTGCCATGCCAATTATTATTATCATTATTATTATTATTATTATCATCATTATCATTATTATTATTATTATTATTATTATTATTATTATTATTATTATTATTAATATCATTATTATTGTTATCATTATTATTATCATTATTATCATCATTATTGAAGGAACGAATATAAGGTTCTAGTCTTTGGTAATTGTTGCTACTACTTCTACTACTACTACTGTTACTAACTAACCTAAAGTAACCTTGATAGTTTTGTTTTCTCCCTTGAAACAGTGATTGCCCCAAAATAATCATAAAGAAAAAAAGGAAAAAGAAAAGTCAGTCCAGGTATATAAATGTGTAGCATAGTTCAGCCACCTCAGAAAGCCACAACAAAACTAACCTAACCTAACCTGGATAGTTTCGTTCTCTCTCTCTCCTGAAACTCTGAGAAGTTGTGCGTCAGTAAAACAGCCTTGCAAGCCTCCCTGCCTGATCTAACTGCCATGATGGGAAGGTTCACAAAACTAACGCAGCCTTACCTGGATACATTTTCTCTCTCTGTCTCTTTAAACTCAGAATTTTGGTGTCAGTAACACAGCTTTCCTGCCTCATGTAACTCATAACACTGCCATGGTGGGAAGGTTCACAAAACTAACTTGACCCAACCTGGATACTTTTTCTCTCTCTTTCTCTTTAAACTCAGAATCTTGGCATCAGTAACACAGCTTTCCTGCCTCCTGTAACTCATAACACCGCCATGGTGGGAAGGTTCACAAAACTAATGTTACCTAACCTGGATTAGTTTTGTTTTCCTTCTCTCTGGAAAATAAACAATTAAAATACCTAAACAGAAATAAAGAAAGATGGCAGTGTGACCCTTCTGGTGTACCATGAACCTAGAGGAAAGTATTATCATTATAACTCTGTGCCCTGTGTCCCTGTGAAGAAGCTGAGCAGCGTCTCCCTGGCCTGGGCGTGGAGTGAGCTGGTCCCCTCATCACCAGCACCATAGACCAGGGGATGAGGTGCTCCTGGGCGGACCAGAGGATGTCCACTGTGCTGGTGAGTGGCCTGACCCTTGCATCTCTCTGGGTCATTGTAGTGCTCCAAACTTGCTCTTTTTCTGTGGCCTGACCCCTGCATCTCTCTGGGTCATTGTAGTGCTCCAAACTTGCTCTTTTTCTGTGGCCTGACCCCTGCATTTCTCTGGGTCATTGTAGTGCTCCAAACTTGCTCTTTTTCTGTGGCCTGACCCCTGCATTTCTCTGGGTCATTGTAGTTCTCAGAACTTTCTCTTTTTCTGTGGCATTACCCCTGCATATCTCTGGGTAATTGTAGTGCTCAAACTTGCTCTTTTCTGTGGCCTGACCCTTGCATTTCTCTGGTTCATTGTAGTGCTCCAAACTTGCTCTTTTTCTGTGGCCTGACCCCTGCATTTCTCTGGGTCATTGTAGTGCTCCAAACTTGCTCTTTTTCTGTGGCCTGACCCCTGCATTTCTCTGGGTCATTGTAGTGCTCCAAACTTGCTCTTTTTCTGTGGCCTGACCCTTGCATCTCTCTGGGTCATTGTAGTGCTCCAAACTTGCTCTTTTTCTGTGGCCTGACCCCTGCATTTCTCTGGGTCATTGTAGTGCTCCAAACTTGCTCTTTTTCTGTGGCCTGACCCCTGCATCTCTCTGGGTCATCGTGGGTCATTTCAATTTCAATTGCATATTTTTTCTTCATTGTTCTATTTATTCTCTCTCTCTCTCTCTCTCTCTCTCTCTCTCTCTCTCTCTCTCTCTCTCTCTCTCTCTCTCTCTCTCTCTCTCTCTCTCTCTCTCTCTCTCTCTCTCTTCCCCTTAAAAACAAGCTTGACCAACACTTCCTTCACCTCAATATCACTAAAGTAGAAATGCAAAGTCTTGGTGCCATTTGATTAATATAATTTCACTCAGGGCAGGCTTAAGGGCAGACCGCCCAGTGTGGACCATTAGGTGTGTGTTTGTGGTTTGAATATCTGTGTAAATCTCTCTCTCCCTGAGATCAGCAGCAGCAGCAGGCAAGGTCAAGGAGGGTAAGGTCAAGGACTTCTGCCAAAATGTGTGACCCCAGCATGCAGTAAACTGTGATAAGGAAAAATGTTTTGCCCTGTGTGTGTGTGTGTGCGTGTGTGTGTGTGTATTTACCTAGTTGTAGTTTTACAGGGCCTGGGCTTACGCTCGTGTGGTCCCGTCTCCGTATCTATAATTATCCAACTTTTCCTTGAAACTTTGCACACTCTTCGCCGATACTATTTCTTCACTTATCTGTTCCAAACCTCTATATTTCTTTGTGGGAAGCTATATTTCTTTATGTCTCTTGAACATCTTCCCTTCCTCAACTTTTTACTGTGTCCTCTAGTATTCCTGCTGGAAGGTTCCTCTCTTAGTAGCAATTTCTCGTTATCTACTTCTTCCATTTTACTCAATAGCCTATATATTTGTATTAGGTCTCCTCTTTCTCTTCTTTGTTCTAGTGTTGGCAAGTCCATTTCCTTTAGTCTCTCTTCATATGTCAGTCCCTCCAGTTCTGGAACCATTTTTGTTGCCATCCTCTGTATTCTTTCTAGTTTTACTATGTGTTTCTTCATATGCAGAGACCATGCACACTGTTTCCGCGTATTCTAGTTTAGGTCTGATCATAGTAGTTATTGTATTCATCATTTCTTTGTCCATGTAGTGGAATGCTATGCCTATATTTCTCACCATGTTATATGTATCACCGAAGATCCGATTTATATGACTTCCTGGTTCCATATAATCTTGCATTATTACTCCCAGGTCTCTCTCTTCATTTACTTTCTTTAATATTTCACCATCTCTCATTTTATATGTGTGTGTGTCTGTGTGTGTATTTAGCTATTTGTAGTCTAGGTGGCCCGAGCTAAGCTCTAGTAGTCCTGTCTCCATGTCTACATTCATCCAGCCTTTCCTTCATTTGGTGGACACTGCTCGCCCCCACCACCTCTTCCTGCAAGCTGTTCCATGTGTTAACACTTATATGTGGAAAACTATACCTACTTTTTCAAGTCACTCAAACAGGTTCCTTTATGAAGTTTCTTTCCATGTCCTCTCAGCCCCTGCATTCTGGCAGTAGAGAAGAGATCATCCCTATCCACCTCATCAAACTTATTTACCAACTTATACAGCGTGATCAGATCTCTTCTCTCCCTTCTTTGTTCCAGTGTCGTCAAGTCCGTCTCCCTCAGTCTGTCTTCATACGTCATATTCCAGAGTTCTGGGACCATTTTAGTTGTAATTCTTTATCATTTATTTGTCTGTAAAATGGAATGAACTTGAGAATGTAAGGAGTCTGCAAGAGGCCGGTTGGCCTATACAAGGCAGCTCCTGTTATATTTTGCATCTTGGTTTTTCCAAACAGCTTGTTTATGTGCTTTTCTGGGGATAGTGTGTCTTGCATTGTTACTCCCAAATCCTTTTCTTCATGTACCACCTTTAAGTTGTCTCCTCCCATCCTGTATGTTTTCCTCGGTCTTTTTTTACTTTTCCCCATTTCCATAACATGGCATTTGTTTGCATTAAATTCTACCTCCCATAACTGGCTCCATCTGCACACCCTATCCAAGTCTTTTTGCAGCTCCTCACAGTCTTCCTCCGTCCTCACTTTTCTCGTTAACTTTGCATCGTCTGCAAAAAGGCTCATACAACTTTTTATACCCATGGGCATATCATTTATATATATCATGAACATTATTGGTGCCAGAACTGAGCCTTGAGGAACTCCACTCTCTACTCTCCTCCAATTTGATTTCTCTTCTCTAATCACCGTCCTCATTTCTCTTCCTGTGAAGTAATCCTTCATCCACTCTTTAACCTTTCCGCCCATTCCTCCCCACTGCTGTAGTTTCCAGGTTAACCTTTTGTGCATAACCTTGTCAAAAGCTTTTTTCAAATTGAGATACACACAATCAGCCCACCCTTCTCTTTCTTGCACCCTGTCTGTTGCTCCTGAGTAGAAACATAGTAAGTTGGTGACACACGATTTCCCTTTTCTAAATCCAAACTGTCCTTCATTTATCATGTTTTCCTTTTCTAAATGATCAACCCATTGTTTTTTATTATACTTTCACAAATCTTGCACATTACACTTGTTAAAGAGACTGGCCTATAATTTAGTGGTTCAGTTTTATCTCCACTTTTATAAATTGGTACAATGTTCGCTCTCTTCCACTCTAAGGGCACTTTTCCTGTATTCATAGAGCATGTTATTATGTCATGAAGTGGCTCCAGTAATTCATTTCTACACTCTTTTAGCACTTGACCGGAGATGTCATCCAGTCCCGTAGCTTTCCTTCCCTCTAAGGTTTTCATCAGCTGCAACAGTTCCCCTTTCTCAACCTTTACAGGATTTAATTTCCCTTCATTGCAATTTCCGAGCCCCAGTCAAAGTTGGTTTCTTTCGTAAACACTTTATGAATTTTTTTATTTAATATTTTTGCAATTTCTTTGTTTCGTAGAATACATTTTTTTCTTTTAGCCTTTCCACTCCTTCATTTCTTTTCAACTTCCCGTTTACTAATTTATAAAACATTTTTGGTTCTTTACATATAAAAACTATTCTTCTTTCAAATTTAGCTTTCTCCTCTCTCCTTATTTTCACGTAATCATTTCTTGCTTTTTATATTTGTCCCTAGTGTTCTTATTTGGTCTTTTCTTTAAATTCCTCCTTGCCTTATTGATATTTCCTCTTGCTGTTCCGCACCTCCATCCAAACCATGTTTTCTCTCCTTTAGTGTTTACTGTGTAGTATGGAACATATATCTCTGTTCCTCTGTTGTAAATATTCATAAAAACGTCATATTTCTCTTGAATATCAGTACTCCTCTTCATACCAGTCCAGTCTACCCCGCCGAAGAGTCTTGAGTCCAACGTAATCTGCCCTAACATAGTTTTTCCTTTTTTCCTTATAAGCCTCATCTCAATATTCACATCCTTCCAAAGTTTTCATCTCCAATAGTTCATGGTCACTCTTTCCTAAGGGGCACTCGTGAGTGACTCCTTCATCCAACTCCACGTTTTTTGTGAAAATTAGGTCAAGTCTTGATGGTTGGTGATCCCCTCTCAGCCTTGTTTCTCCTTGCACCCGCTGCGTCACCAGGTTATCTGTTGCCAGCCTCAATAGTTTACTTCCCCAGGTATTTTCACCACCCTCTCTTGTCTAATTTTCCCATTTCATTTCTCTGCAATTTAAGTCTCCTGTTAATAATACCTTTTTATTATTTTTTATTTCATCTGTCAGTGCCCGTATTGTGTCTTCCAGCATAGTGTTACATCTTGCCTCATTCCAACCTTTGGTTTTAGGGGAGACATTGGCTGTTATTATGTGTATTTACCAAGTTGTGGCTTTACAGGGCCTGGGCTTACGCTCGTGTGGTCCCGTCTCCGTATCTGTATTTGTCTAACTTATCCTTAAAGCTTTGCACACTCTTTGCCGATACTACATCCTCACTTAGTCTTTTCCAAACCTCTATATTTCTTTGCGGTAAGCTATTTTTCTTTATATCTCCCAAGTATCTTCCTCTCCCAAATTTTTTACTGTGTCCTCTTGTGTTCCTGGTGTTTATTCCTTCTTTTAGTAGTAACTCCTCATTATCTACTTCTTCCATTTTGCTCAATAATTTATAAATTAGTGTTAGGTCTCCCCTTTCCTCTTTGGTCTAGTGTTGGTAGGTCCATTTCCTTTAGTCTTTCCTTATAATTATGTCAATCTCTCCAGCCCTGGAACCATATTTGTTGCCATTCTTTGTATTCTTTCTAGTTTTTTTGTGTTTCTTATGGGAGACCACACTGCCTCCGCATATTCCAATTTTGTCCTAATCATAGTGGTTACTAACTTTTTCTTCATATCCTTATCCATGTAGTGGAATGCTAATCCTATATTTCTCACCATATTATACGTATCACTGAATATCCAATTTACATGACTTTCAGGCTGTTGATTATCTTGTACTGTCACTCCCAGATCTCTCTCTTCTTGAACTCTCTTTAGCCCGTGGGCTTCGGCTATGGGAAAGCCGAGAGGTGGCCGAGAAACGGCAACATTACACTGCATTTTGAGACTAAGAAAAGAGCATGGAACGTATATCAGAGTACTCCCCTCATAACCATAAAGCCATTAAAAATATTTACTTTTACTCCATTGTTGTGGGCAGTGTTTGTTACAAAACAAGCAGTCGTGACGCGCGGCATCTAGCCGAGAGTCGCTTGTTGTCTACTTTAGAGAATTTAACAAGTGATTACTGTATGGGTAGCTAATTCAGTCTGCCATGACCTTACAACACAACCTGTGACAAATAAGCCCACCTCAAGATCACTCACCCACCACAATGACCATGCATGGTGGGTTGCACTATGCCGCCACCACCAACAATTAGCTGGAATTAGGGGTTTTGAGTCAAGCCCCAAACGGGGTCCGCCGAAGCTGCCGGGTTAATATTTCTCCATTTCCTATTTTATATGTCCATTTTGGTCTCCCTTCACTCTTCCCCATTTCCATTACATGACATTTCTTCACATTGAATTTCATCTCCCATTAAATACTCCATTTCCAAATCTTGTTCAGGTCATCTTAGAGAATTTCAGTCTTTACTGTTTCTAATATGTCTTAGCAATTTTGCACCATCTGCAAACAGGCTCATATAGCTGTCTGCCAGAGGTGGCGCGGTACTGTAAAATCATCAGTGTGGTTGTGGTGGTGCGGTAACTTGAAATTTGATTCTATTGTAAAGACTTGCTGGAACTTTTTGTTTTGCTCAGTCACGTCTTAAGGATCTTCAATTATCACATTTCCATCGCTCAGTCTTTCCATTGTTTCCCTTGGTTTGATCTTTCCATTAATGAACAGTTTGGGTTGTTCCTTGCACCTTCCACAATATCCTTTTCATGTCCCTCCTCTTCTTCCTTCCTTATTTTCACGTATTCATTTCTCGCTCCCTTAAAATCTTCTTTATTCCTTTGGTTTTTATTTCTTTTGAATCTTTTCCAAGCTTTGTCTCTTTTCTCTTGCCTCAGCACACCTTGCATTAAACCAGTCCTTTTTTCCTTTTTCTTCAGGTTTGTATTCTGGTACAAATTTCATAACCCCTGGTTTATATGCCTCCATGAAAATATCATACTTTTCTTGCACTTCACTTGTTCTCTTTAACTTAATTCACTCATCAAGTGCATTCCCTTTGTCAACACCAGGTCCAGTCTCGCTGGTTCGTCGTCACTTCTGTATCTTGTGTTTTCCTTCACCCATTGCATCATCAAGTCTACCATCGTCAATCTTAAAAACCTTTCCCCCCATGCTGTATTACCACCTACACTTTCAGAAATCTCCCAATTTACCTCCTTATACTTAAAATCACCTCCTAACAGAAGTCTTTTGTTTGTCTTGAGTAGGCTACTTAAACTCTGAATGGTATCCTCAATCATGGCCTCATATTCATCTCTACTCCATGAGCTAGTTCTTGGTGGTACATTCGTTGCTATAATCGTCATCCTTTCTCTGTTTTTGTTCTCCAGATTAACACTCACTATTTCTGCCTCTCCTTCTCCATATACGACTGATTTTACTAATACCTCCTTCCTCGTCATTACCACCACTCCTCCAGCACCTTTGCCCTTTCTGTCTTTCCTCCATACATTGTAGTTATTATCAAACACTATTTGGATGTCTTCACTTAGTTTAGTTTCTGTTAAGCATACTATCTTGGGCTCCTTTTCCTGTGGGTAGTCTTGTAATTCCAGTTTACTAGATAGTGTCCCGTCTACATTCGTATACATCCATTATCAGTTGCAATCTCGTCTAGCTTCTGTTCTCTTTCAGCTTTTCCCTTATGTGCCATTTCCTCACCCGATCTCCCAGAACTCTCCAAAAAAATACCTCGTTTTTCCTCTTCAGATTTTACAGTACTCCTTTCTTTTGCCTCTGCTAGAAGTTTGTTTCATTTCTTCCTTTCTATTTTCTTTATATATATATATATATATATATATATATATATATATATATATATATATATATATATATATATATATATATATATTTTTTTTTTTTTTCTTGCATCCCTCTGTTTCCCTTGACTTAGTTGTCCTGTACAATAATTCCTCTGTTGGCTTCTGTGATCTTAATCTCACTTTAACTGGCCTGGTCTTCCCTTCCATGTAGGGGCCCATCCTATAGATTTCCTCCACCTCCTCCTCAGTGTTTTGCCGTTCTTCATCATTTAAGTTCTTAAGTAAGTCTTTTACAGATTTCCGTTCCTCCTTTTCCCTTCTTGGTGTGTATGTTATGTTCCTTTCCTTCATGCCAAACATCAGCACACTCTTTGTCTTGTCTGCCGCCTCTCACACCAGCTCCTCATGTTTCTTCAAGGCCTTAACCACCTCCTTCTCTACCCTTTCCTTGTCTTCTTACAATTGTTGTTCGATCACTTCTTTAAAAGGACTACATTTGCTTTTTCATTTTCCACCTTCCAAGTCCTTATTTCACCCAGCACTTCCTCTTATAGTGTGTGTGTGTGTGTGTGTGTATTCTCTCTCTCTCTCTCTCTCTCTCTCTCTCTCTCTCTCTCTCAAAATAACTAGTCTATAGTACATAAAAAAAGTAAGACATTTTTCACTCCTTATATTCTTCTTCTTCTTCTTCTTCTTTTTATTATTATTATTATATTAGCCTTGAATTTCTAAGGCAGTTTTTACCTCTCCTCTCCTGTCCCTTCATCTTTTTCTGCTTCTACTTTTTTTCTTCATCTTCTTCCTCCTCTTCATGAATGGTTTTGTTTCCCCTTCTCTTCCTTCCTGTGCTGTGAAATATAAAACAAATAATGGTTTCTAAGGCACTTTTCCCTTCCCTCCTCCTGAACAGCTTCCCTCCACCCTAACACAGCCCTGCCTCCCTTTCCTAAATGTGCTATTTCTGTTTCTGTTTTCTAAGGCAGCGTTTACCTATCCTTCATATTTTCAGGCAATTTTTACTTATCTCTGTGAATTTCTGATACAATTTTTCCCTTCCCTTCTCCTGAACAGCTTCCCTCCACCCTAACACAGCCCTGCCTCCCTTTCCTAAACTTTCTACTTCTATTTCTGTTTTCTAAGGCAGCATTGACCTTTCCTTGAATTTCTTAGGCAATTTTTACTTATCTGTGAATTTCTAATACAATTTTTCCCTTCCCTCTTCCTGAGTAGCTTCCTTCCACCTTACGCAGCCCTGCCTACCTCTCCTAAACTTGCTATTTCTATATCTGTTTCTATTTTCTAAGGCAGCGTTTATCTACCCGTGAGCTTCTTAGACAATTTTTACTCATCTCGGTCAATTTCTACGGCAATTTTTACTTCTTGAATTTCTACGGCAATTTTTACTACTTGAATTTGTAAGGCAATTTTTACTTCTTGAATTTCTACGGCAATTTTTACTTCTTGAATTTCTACGGCAATTTTTACTTCTTGAATTTGTAAGGCAATTTTTACTTCTTGAATTTGTAAGGCAATTTTTACTTCTTGAATTTGTAAGGCAATTTTTACTTCTTGAATTTGTAAGGCAATTTTTACTTCTTGAATTTGTAAGGCAATTTTTACTTCTTTAATTTGTAAGGCAGTTTTTACTTCTTTAATTTGTAAGGCAGTTTTTACTTCTTGAATTTGTAAGGCAATTTTTACTTCTTGAATTTGTAAGGCAATTTTTACTTCTTTAATTTGTAAGGCAATTTTTACTTCTTTAATTTGTAAGGCAATTTTTACTTCTTGAATTTGTAAGCCAATTTTTACTTCTTTAATTTGTAAGGCAATTTTTACTTTTTTAATTTGTAAGGCAATTTTTACTTCTTGAATTTATAAGGCAATTTTTACTTCTTTAATTTGTGGGGTAAATTTGTACCTATTCTTGATTTTCTGAGGCATTTTTTTTCCCTATTCCCTTTCTAGATAGTTTGCTTGTTTTAGTTACCTATGAATTTCTGCGGCAATTTTTACTTATCTTTTAATTTCTACGACAATTTTTACTTATCTTTTAATTTCTACGACAATTTTTGCTTATCTTTGAATTTCTACGGCAATTTTTACTTATCTTTAAATTTGTACGACAATTTTTACTTATCTTTGAATTTCTACGGCAATTTTTACTTATCTTTGAATTTCTACGGCAATTTTTGCTTATCTTTTAATTTCTACGGCAATTTTTACTTATCTTTGAATTTCTACGGCAATTTTTACTTATCTTTGAACTTCTATGGCAATATTTACTTCTTGAATTTCTACAGCAATTTTTACTTATCTTTGAATTTCTACGGCAATTTTTACTTCTTGAATTTCTACGGCAATTTTTACTTATCTTTGAATTTCTACAACAATTTTTACTTATCTTTGAATTTCTACAGCAATTTTTACTTATCTTTGAATTTCTACGGCAATTTTTACTTATCTTTGAATTTCTACGGCAATTTTTACTTTTCTCTGAATTTCTACGACAATTTTTACTTATCTTTGAATTTCTACGGCAATTTAGACTTATCTTTGAATTTCTACGGCAATTTTACTTATCTTGAATTTCTACAATTTTACTTATCTTTGAATTTCTACGGCAATTTTTACTTATCTTTGAATTTCTACGACAATTTTTACTTATCTTTGAATTTCTACGGCAATTTTTACTTCTTGAATTTCTACGGCAATATTTACTTATCTTTGAATTTCTACGGCAATTTTTACTTATCTTTGAATTTCTATGGCAATTTTTACTTATCCTTGAATTTCTACGGCAATTTTTACTTATCTTTGAATTTCTACGGCAATTTTTACTTATCTTTGAATTTCTGGTACAATTTTTACTTATCCTTTGAATTTCTACGGCAATTTTACTTATCTTTGAATTTCTACGGCAATTTTACTTATCTTTACGGCAATTTCTACTTCTTGAATTTCTACGGCAATTTTACTTATCTTGAATTTCTACGCAATTTCTACTTCTTGAATTTCAACGGCAATTTCTTACTTGAATTTCTACGGCAATTTTTACTTCTTGAATTTCTACGGCAATTTTTACTTCTTGAATTTCTACGGCAATTTTTACTTATCTTTGAATTTCTAAAGCAATTTTTACTTCTTGAATTTCTACGGCAATTTTTACTTCTTGAATTTCTACGGCAATTTTTACTTATCTTTGAATTTCTAAAGCAATTTTTACTTCTTGAATTTCTATGGCAATTTTTATTTATCTCTGAATTTCTACGACAATTTTTACTTATCTCTGAATTTCTACGGCAATTTTTACTTATCTTTGAATTTCTACTTCATGAATTTCTACGGCAATTTTTACTTCTTGAATTTCTACGGCAATTTTTACTTATCTTGGAATTTCTACGGCAATTTTTACTTATCTTGGAATTTCTACGGCAATTTTCACGTATTTCTGAATTTCTACGGCAATTTTTACTTATCTTTGAATTTCTACGACAATTTTTACTTATCTCTGAATTTCTACGGCAATTTTTACTTCTTGAATTTCTACGGCAATTTTTACTTATCTTGGAATTTCTACGGCAATTTCTTATCTTGAATTTCACGGCAATTTCTACTTCTTGAATTTCTACGGCAATTTTACTTATCTTGAATTTCTACGGCAATTTCTACTTCTTGAATTTCTATAATTTTTACTTATCTTTGAATTTCTAACAATTTTTACTTATCTTGAATTTCTACGGCAATTTTACTTCTTGAATTTCTACGGCAATTTTACTTATCTTGAATTTCTACGGCAATTTTACTTATCTTTGAATTTCTACGGCAATTTTTACTTCTTGAATTTGTACGGCAATTTTACTTCTTGAATTTCTACGGCAATTTTACTTCTTGAATTTGTGGCAATTTTACTTCTTTGAATTTCACGACAATTTTACTTCTTGAATTTCTACGGCAATTTTTACTTATCTTTGAATTTCTACGGCAATTTTTACTTCTTGAATTTGTAAGGCAATTTTTACTTCTTGAATTTGTAAGGCAATTTTTACTTCTTGAATTTGTAAGGCAATTTTTACTTCTTGAATTTGTAAGGCAATTTTTACTTCTTGAATTTGTAAGGCAATTTTTACTTCTTGAATTTGTACGGTAAATTTTTACTTCTTGAATTTGTAGGCAATTTTTACTTCTTTGAATTTGTAATTTTTTTACTTATCTTTGAATTTCTACGGCAATTTTACTTATCTTTGAATTTCTACGACAATTTTGCTTATCTTGAATTTCTACGGCAATTTTACTTATCTTGAATTTCTACGACAATTTTACTTATCTTTGAATTTCTACGGCAATTTTACTTATCTTTGAATTTCTGCAGCAATTTTTACTTATCTTGAATTTCTATGGCAATTTTACTTATCTTGAATTTCTACGGCAATTTTACTTATCTTTGAATTTCTACGGCAATTTTACTTATCTTTGAATTTCTACTGCAATTTTTACTTATCTTTGAATTTCTACGGCAATTTTACTTATCTTTGAATTCTACGGCAATTTTACTTCTTGAATTTCTACAGCAATTTTACTTATCTTTGAATTTCTAAGGCAATTTTACTTCTTGAATTTCTACGGCAATTTTACTTATCTTTGAATTTCTACAATTTTACTTATCTTTGAATTTCTATGGTAATTTTTACTTATCTTTGAATTTCTACGGCAATTTTTACTTATCTTTGAATTTCTACGGCAATTTTTACTTATCTTTGAATTTCTACGACAATTTTTACTTATCTCTGAATTTATACAGAAATTTTTACTTATCTTTGAATTTGTGCAGGCAATTTTACTTATCTTGAATTTCTACGGCAATTTTACTTCTTGAATTTCTGGCAATTTTACTTATCTTTGAATTTCTACGGCAATTTTGCTTATCTTGAATTTCTACGGCAATTTTTACTTATCTTTGAATTTCACGGCAATTTTACTTATCTTTGAATTTCTATGGCAATTTTACTTCTTGAATTTCTACAGCAATTTTTACTTATCTTTGAATTTCTACGGCAATTTTTACTTCTTGAATTTCTACGGCAATTTTTACTTCTTGAATTTCTACGGCAATTTTTACTTATCTTTGAATTTCTACAACAATTTTTACTTATCTTTGAATTTCTACGGCAATTTTTACTTATCTTTGAATTTCCACGGCAAATTTTACTTATCTTTGAATTTCTACGGCAATTTTTACTTTTCTCTGAATTTCTACGACAATTTTTACTTATCTTTGAATTTCTACGGCAATTTTGACTTATCTTTGAATTTCTACGGCAATTTTTACTTATCTTTGAATTTCTACGGCAATTTTTACTTATCTTTGAATTTCTACGGCAATTTTTACTTATCTTTGAATTTCTACGACAATTTTTATTTATCTTTGAATTTCTACGGCAATTTTTACTTCTTGAATTTCTACAGCAATATTTACTTATCTTTGAATTTCTACGGCAATTTTTACTTATCTTTGAATTTCTATGGCAATTTTTACTTATCTTTGAATTTCTACGGCAATTTTTACTTATCTTTGAATTTCTACGGCAATTTTTACTTATCTTTGAATTTCTATGACAATTTTTACTTATCTTTGAATTTCTACGGCAATTTTTACTTATCTTTGAATTTCTACGACAATTTTTACTTATCTTTGAATTTCTACGACAATTTTTACTTATCTCTGAATTTCTACGGCAATTTTTACTTATCTTTGAATTTCTACGACAATTTTAACTCCTTGAATCTCTATGTCAATTTTTACTTATCTTTGGACTTCTACGGCAATTTCTACTTCTTGAATTTCTATGGCAATTTCTACTTCCTGAATTTCAACGGCAATTTCTACTTCTTGAATTTCAACGGCAATTTCTACTTCTTGAATTTCTACGGCAATTTCTACTTCTTGAATTTCGACAATTTCTACTTCTTGAATTTCAACAGCAATTTCTACTTCTTGAATTTCAGCAGCAATTTCTACTTCTTGAATTTCTACGGCAATTTCTACTTCTTGAATTTCTACGGCAATTTCTACTTCTTGAATTTCTACGACAATTTTACTTATCTTTGAATTTCTACGGCAATTTTACTTATCTTTGAATTTCTACGGCAATTTTACTTATCTTTGAATTTCTATGGCAATTTGCTTCTTGAATTTCTACAGCAATTTTACTTATCTTTGAATTTCTACGGCAATTTTGAAATTCTATTACAATTTTACTTATCTTTGAATTTCTACAACAATTTTACTTATCCTTGAATTTCTACGGCAATTTTTACTTATCTCTGAATTTCTACGACAATTTTTAGTTATCTTTGAATTTCTACGGCAATTTTTACTTATCTCTGAATTTCTACGACAATTTTTAGTTATCTTTGAATTTCTACGGCAATTTTTACTTCTTGAATTTCTACAGCAATTTTTACTTATCTTTGAATTTCTACGGCAATTTTTACTTATCTTTGAATTTCTATGGCAATTTTTACTTATCCTTGAATTTCTACGGCAATTTTTACTTATCTTTGAATTTCTACGGCAATTTTTACTTATCTTTGAATTTCTATGACAATTTTTACTTATCTTTGAATTTCTACGGCAATTTTTACTTATCTTTGAATTTCTACGACAATTTTTACTTATCTTTGAATTTCTACGACAATTTTTACTTATCTCTGAATTTCTACGGCAATTTTTACTTATCTTTGAATTTCTACGACAATTTTAACTCCTTGAATCTCTATGTCAATTTTTACTTATCTTTGGACTTCTACGGCAATTTCTACTTCTTGAATTTCTATGGCAATTTCTACTTCCTGAATTTCAACGGCAATTTCTACTTCTTGAATTTCAACGGCAATTTTTGCTTCTTGAATTTCAACAGCAATTTCTACTTCTTGAATTTCTACGACAATTTCTACTTCTTGAATTTCAACAGCAATTTCTACTTCTTGAATTTCAACGGCAATTTCTACTTCTTGAATTTCTACGGCAATTTCTACTTCTTGAATTTCTACGGCAATTTCTACTTCTTGAATTTCTACGGCAATTTCTACGACAATTTTTACTTATCTTTGAATTTCTACGGCAATTTTTACTTATCTTTGAATTTCTACGGCAATTTTTACTTATCTTTGAACTTCTATGGCAATATTTACTTCTTGAATTTCTACAGCAATTTTTACTTATCTTTGAATTTCTACGGCAATTTTTACTTCTTGAATTTCTACGGCAATTTTTACTTATCTTTGAATTTCTACAACAATTTTTACTTATCTTTGAATTTCTACAGCAATTTTTACTTATCTTTGAATTTCTACGGCAATTTTTACTTATCTTTGAATTTCTACGGCAATTTTTACTTTTCTCTGAATTTCTACGACAATTTTTACTTATCTTTGAATTTCTACGGCAATTTAGACTTATCTTGGAATTTCTACGGCAATTTTTACTTATCTTGGAATTTCTACGGCAATTTTTACTTATCTTTGAATTTCTACGGCAATTTTTACTTATCTTTGAATTTCTACGACAATTTTTACTTATCTTTGAATTTCTACGGCAATTTTTACTTCTTGAATTTCTACGGCAATATTTACTTATCTTTGAATTTCTACGGCAATTTTTACTTATCTTTGAATTTCTATGGCAATTTTTACTTATCCTTGAATTTCTACGGCAATTTTTACTTATCTTTGAATTTCTACGGCAATTTTTACTTATCTTTGAATTTCTATGGTAATTTTTACTTATCCTTGAATTTCTACGGCAATTTTTACTTATCTTTGAATTTCTACGGCAAGTTTTACTTATCTTTGAATTTCTACGACAATTTTTACTTTGAATTTCTACGGCAATTTTTACTTATCTTTGAATTTCTACGACAATTTTAACTCCTTGAATCTCTATGTCAATTTTTACTTATCTTTGGACTTCTACGGCAATTTCTACTTCTTGAATTTCTACGGCAATTTCTACTTCCTGAATTTCAATGGCAATTTCTACTTCTTGAATTTCAACGGCAATTTTTACTTCCTGAATTTCAACGGCAATTTCTACTTCTTGAATTTCAACGGCAATTTCTACTTCTTGAATTTCTACGGCAATTTCTACTTCCTGAATTTCAACGGCAATTTCTACTTCTTGAATTTCAACGGCAATTTTTACTTCTTGAATTTCAACAGCAATTTCTACTTCTTGAATTTCTACGACAATTTCTACTTCTTGAATTTCAACGTCAATTTCTACTTCTTGAATTTCAACGGCAATTTCTACTTCTTGAATTTCTACGGCAATTTCTACTTCTTGAATTTCTACGGCAATTTCTACTTCTTGAATTTCTACGGCAATTTCTACTTCTTGAATTTCTACGACAATTTTTACTTATCTTTGAATTTCTACGGCAATTTTTACTTCTTGAATTTCTACGGCAATTTTTACTTATCTTTGAATTTCTACAACAATTTTTACTTATCTTTGAATTTCTATGGCAATTTTTACTTATCTTTGAATTTCTATGGCAATTTTTACTTATCCTTGAATTTCTACGGCAATTTTTACTTATCTTTGAATTTCTATGGCAATTTTTACTTATCTTTGAATTTCTATGACAATTTTTACTTATCTTTGAATTTCTACGGCAATTTTTACTTATCTTTGAATTTCTACGGCAATTTTTTCTTATCTTTGAATTTCTACGACAATTTTAACTCCTTGAATCTCTATGTCAATTTTTACTTATCTCTGGACTTCTACGGCAATTTCTACTTCTTGAATTTCTATGGCAATTTCTACTTCCTGAATTTCAATGGCAATTTCTACTTCTTGAATTTCAACGGCAATTTTTACTTCTTGAATTTCAGCAATTTCTACTTGAATTTCTACGGCAATTTCTACTTCTTGAATTTCAACGGCAATATCTACTAATTGAATTTCAACGGCAATTTCTACTTCTTGAATTTCTACGGCAATTTCTACTTCTTGAATTTCTACGGCAATTTCTACTTCTTGAATTTGTAAGGGAATTTCTACTTCTTGAATTTGTAAGGGAATTTTTACTTCTTGAATTTGTAAGGCAAATTTTACTTCTTGAATTTGTAAGGCAATTTTTACTTCTTGAATTTGTAAGGCAATTTTTACTTCTTGAATTTGTAAGGCAATTTTTACTTCTTGAATTTGTAAGGCAATTTTTACTTCTTGAATTTGTAAGGCAATTTTTACTTCTTGAATTTGTAAGGCAATTTTTACTTCTTGAATTTGTAAGGCAATTTTTACTTTTTTAATTTGTAAGGCAATTTTTACTTCTTGAATTTGTAAGGCAATTTTTACTTCTTGAATTTGTAAGGCAATTTTTACTTCTTGAATTTGTAAGGCAATTTTTACTTCTTGAATTTGTAAGGCAATTTTTACTTTTTTAATTTGTAAGGCAATTTTTACTTCTTGAATTTGTAAGGCAATTTTTACTTCTTGAATTTGTAAGGCAATTTTTACTTCTTGAATTTGTAGGGTAAATTTGTACCTATTCTTGATTTTCTGAGGCATTTTTTTCCCTATTCCCTTCCTAGATAGTTTGCTTGTTTTAGTTACCTATGAATTTCTACGGCAATTTTTACTTATCTTTTAATTTCTACGACAATTTTTGCTTATCTTTGAATTTCTACGGCAATTTTTACTTATCTTTAAATTTCTACGACAATTTTTACTTATCTTTGAATTTCTACGGCAATTTTTGCTTATCTTTGAATTTCTACGGCAATTTTTACTTATCTTTGAATTTCTATGGCAATTTTTACTTATCTTTGAATTTCTACGGCAATTTTTACTTATCTTTGAATTTCTACGGCAATTTTTGCTTATCTTTGAATTTCTACGGCAATTTTTACTTATCTTTGAATTTCTACGGCAATTTTTACTTATCTTTGAACTTCTATGGCAATATTTACTTCTTGAATTTCTACAGCAATTTTTACTTATCTTTGAATTTCTACGGCAATTTTTACTTCTTGAATTTCTACGGCAATTTTTACTTATCTTTGAATTTCTACAACAATTTTTACTTATCTTTGAATTTCTACGGCAATTTTTACTTATCTTTGAATTTCCACGGCAAATTTTACTTATCTTTGAATTTCTACGGCAATTTTTACTTTTCTCTGAATTTCTACGACTATTTTTACTTATCTTTGAATTTCTACGGCAATTTTTACTTATCTTTGAATTTGTACAGCAATTTTTACTTATCTTTGAATTTCTACGGCAATTTTTACTTCTTGAATATCTACGGCAATATTTACTTATCTTTGAATTTCTACGGCAGTTTTTGCTTATCTTTTAATTTCTACGGCAATTTTTACTTATCTTTGAATTTCTACGGCAATTTTTAATTATCTTTGAACTTCTATGGCAATATTTACTTCTTGAATTTCTACAGCAATTTTTACTTATCTTTGAATTTCTACGGCAATTTTTACTTCTTGAATTTCTACGGCAATTTTTACTTCTTGAATTTCTACGGCAATTTTTACTTATCTTTGAATTTCTACAACAATTTTTACTTATCTTTGAATTTCTACGGCAATTTTTACTTATCTTTGAATTTCTACGGCAATTTTTACTTATCTTTGAATTTCTACTGCAATTTTTACTTTTCTCTGAAATTCTACGACAATTTTTACTTATCTTTGAATTTCTACGGCAATTTTGACTTATCTTTGAATTTCTACGGCAATTTTTACTTATCTTTGAATTTCTACGGCAATTTTTACTTATCTTTGAATTTCTACGGCAATTTTTACTTATCTTTGAATTTCTACGACAATTTTTATTTATCTTTGAATTTCTACGGCAATTTTTACTTCTTGAATTTCTACAGCAATATTTACTTATCTTTGAATTTCTACGGCAATTTTTACTTATCTTTGAATTTCTATGGCAATTTTTACTTATCCTTGAATTTCTACGGCAATTTTTACTTATCTTTGAATTTCTACGGCAATTTTTACTTATCTTTGAATTTCTATGACAATTTTTACTTATCCTTGAATTTCTACGGCAATTTTTACTTATCTTTGAATTTCTACGACAAGTTTTACTTATCTTTGAATTTCTACGACAATTTTTACTTATCTCTGAATTTCTACGGCAATTTTACTTATCTTTGAATTTCTACGACAATTTTAACTCCTTGAATCTCTCTGTCAATTTGTCCGTATCGATGGACTTCTACTTCAATTTCTACTTCTTGAATTTCTATGGCAATTTCTACTTCCTGAATTTCAACGGCAATTTCTACTTCTTGAATTTCAACGGCAATTTTTGCTTCTTGAATTTCAACAGCAATTTCTACTTCTTGAATTTCTGACAATTTCTACTTGAATTTCAACAGCAATTTCTACTTCTTGAATTTCAACGGCAATTTCTACTTCTTGAATTTCTACGGCAATTTCTACTTCTTGAATTTTCTACTTCTTGAATTTCTACGGCAATTTCTACGACAATTTTTACTTATCTTTGAATTTCTACGGCAATTTTTACTTATCTTTGAATTTCTACGGCAATTTTTACTTATCTTTGAACTTCTATGGCAATATTTACTTCTTGAATTTCTACAGCAATTTTTACTTATCTTTGAATTTCTACGGCAATTTTTACTTCTTGAATTTCTACGGCAATTTTTACTTATCTTTGAATTTCTACAACAATTTTTACTTATCTTTGAATTTCTACGGCAATTTTTACTTATCTTTGAATTTCTACGGCAATTTTTACTTATCTTTGAATTTCTACGGCAATTTTTACTTTTCTCTGAATTTCTACGACAATTTTTACTTATCTTTGAATTTCTACGGCAATTTTTACTTATCTTTGAATTTCTACGGCAATTTTTACTTATCTTTGAATTTCTACGGCAATTTTTACTTATCTTTGAATTTCTACGGCAATTTTTACTTATCTTTGAATTTCTACGACAATTTTTACTTATCTTTGAATTTCTACGGCAATTTTTACTTCTTGAATTTCTACGGCAATATTTACTTATCTTTGAATTTCTACGGCAATTTTTACTTATCTTTGAATTTCTATGGCAATTTTTACTTATCCTTGAATTTCTACGGCAATTTTTACTTATCTTTGAATTTCTACGGCAATTTTTACTTATCTTTGAATTTCTATGGTAATTTTTACTTATCCTTGAATTTCTACGGCAATTTTTACTTATCTTTGAATTTCTACGGCAATTTTTACTTATCTTTGAATTTCTACGACAATTTTTACTTTGAATTTCTACGGCAATTTTTACTTATCTTTGAATTTCTACGACAATTTTAACTCCTTGAATCTCTATGTCAATTTTTACTTATCTTTGGACTTCTACGGCAATTTCTACTTCTTGAATTTCTACGGCAATTTCTACTTCCTGAATTTCAACGGCAATTTCTACTTCTTGAATTTCAACGGCAATTTTTACTTCCTGAATTTCAACGGCAATTTCTACTTCTTGAATTTCAACGGCAATTTCTACTTCTTGAATTTCTACGGCAATTTCTACTTCCTGAATTTCAACGGCAATTTCTACTTCTTGAATTTCAACGGCAATTTTTACTTCTTGAATTTCAACAGCAATTTCTACTTCTTGAATTTCTACGGCAATTTCTACTTCTTGAATTTCAACGGCAATTTCTACTTCTTGAATTTCAACGGCAATTTCTACTTCTTGAATTTCTACGGCAATTTCTACTTCTTGAATTTCTACGGCAATTTCTACTTCTTGAATTTCTACGGCAATTTCTACTTCTTGAATTTCTACGACAATTTTTACTTATCTTTGAATTTCTACGGCAATTTTTACTTCTTGAATTTCTACGGCAATTTTTACTTATCTTTGAATTTCTACAACAATTTTTACTTATCTTTGAATTTCTACGGCAATTTTTACTTATCTTTGAATTTCTATGGCAATTTTTACTTATCCTTGAATTTCTACGGCAATTTTTACTTATCTTTGAATTTCTATGGCAATTTTTACTTATCTTTGAATTTCTATGACAATTTTTACTTATCTTTGAATTTCTACGGCAATTTTTACTTATCTTTGAATTTCTACGGCAATTTTTACTTATCTTTGAATTTCTACGACAATTTTAACTCCTTGAATCTCTATGTCAATTTTTACTTATCTCTGGACTTCTACGGCAATTTCTACTTCTTGAATTTCTATGGCAATTTCTACTTCCTGAATTTCAATGGCAATTTCTACTTCTTGAATTTCAACGGCAATTTTTACTTCTTGAATTTCAACAGCAATTTCTACTTCTTGAATTTCTACGGCAATTTCTACTTCTTGAATTTCAACGGCAATTTCTACTTCTTGAATTTCAACGGCAATTTCTACTTCTTGAATTTCTACGGCAATTTCTACTTCTTGAATTTCTACGGCAATTTCTACTTCTTGAATTTGTAAGGGAATTTCTACTTCTTGAATTTGTAAGGGAATTTTTACTTCTTGAATTTGTAAGGCAAATTTTACTTCTTGAATTTGTAAGGCAATTTTTACTTCTTGAATTTGTAAGGCAATTTTTACTTCTTGAATTTGTAAGGCAATTTTTACTTCTTGAATTTGTAAGGCAATTTTTACTTCTTGAATTTGTAAGGCAATTTTTACTTCTTGAATTTGTAAGGCAATTTTACTTATCTTTGAATTTCTACGGCAATTTTACTTATCTTTAATTTGTACGCAATTTTACTTATCCTTGAATTTCTACGGCAATTTTTACTTCTTGAATTTCTACAGCAATTTTTACTTCTTGAATTTCTACGGCAATTTTTACTTATCTTTGAATTTCTACGGCAATTTTTTATTCCTTCCTAGATAGTTTGCTTGAATTTTACTTATCTTTGAATTTCTGGCAATTTTTACTTATCTTTGAATTTCTACGACAATTTTACTTATCTTTGAATTTCTACGGCAATTTTAACTTATCTTTGAATTTCTACGACAATTTTTAGTTATCTTTGAATTTCTACGACAATTTTTACTTTTTGAATTTCTACGACAATTTTTACTTATCTTTGAATTTCTACGGCAATTTTTACTTATCTTTGAATTTCTACGGCAATTTTTACTTATCTTTGAATTTCTACGGCAATTTTTACTTATCTTTGAATTTCTACGGCAATTTTTACTTATCTTTGAATTTCTACGACAATTTTTACTTATCTTTGAATTTCTACTGCAATTTTTACTTATATTTGAATTTCTATGACAATTTTTACTTATATTTGAATTTCTACAGCAATTTTTACTTATATTTGAATTTCTATGACAATTTTTACTTATATTTGAATTTCTACAGCAATTTTTACTTATCTTTGAATTTCTACGGCAATTCTTACTTATCTTTGAATTTCTACGGCAATTTTTACTTCTTGAATTTCTGTGACAATTTTTACTTATCTTTGAATTTCTACGACAATTTTTACTTATCTTTGAATTTTAACTCCTTGAATCTCTCTGTCAATTTTTACTTATCTTTGAATTTCTACGGCAATTTTTACTTATCTTTGAATTTCTACGGCAATTTTTACTTATCTTTGAATTTCTACAGCAATTTTTACTTCTTGAATTTCTACGGCAATTTTTACTTATCTTTAAATTTCTACGGCAATTTTACTTATCTTTGAATTTCTACGGCAATTTTACTTATCTTTGAATTTCTACGGCAATTTTACTTATCTTTGAATTTCTACGGCAATTTTACTTATCTTTGAATTTCTACGGCAATTTTACTTATCTTTGAATTTCTACGCAATTTTACTTATCTTTGAATTTCTGGCAATTTTACTTATCTTTGAATTTCTGCAGCAATTTTTACTTATCTTTGAATTTCTACGGCAATTTTACTTATCTTTGAATTTCTACGGCAATTTTACTTATCTTTGAATTTCTACGGCAATTTATACTTATCTTTGAATTTCTACGACAATTTTTACTTATCTGAATTTCTACGGCAATTTGTACTTATACTTATCTGAATTTCTACGACAATTTTACTTATCTTTGAATTTCTACGGCAATTTTACTTATCTTGAATTTCTACGGCAATTTTACTTATCTTTGAATTTCTACGGCAATTTCTACTTCTTGAATTTCTGTCAATTTTATCTTTGAATTTCTACGGCAATTTCTACTTTTTGAATTTCTACGTCCATTTCTACTTATTTAATTTCAACGGCAATTTCTACTTCTTGAATTTCTACGGCAATTTCTACTTCTTGAATTTCTACGGCAATTTCTACTTCTTGAATTTCTACGGCAATTTCTACTTCTTGAATTTCTACGGCAATTTCTACTTCTTGAATTTCAACGGCAATTTCTACTTCTTGAATTTCTACGGCAATTTCTACTTCTTGAATTTCTACGGCAATTTCTACTTCTTGAATTTCTACTGCAATTTCTGCAATTTCTACTTCTTTTGAATTTCTACGGCAATTTCTGCTTCTTGAATTTCTGGGCAATTTCTGCTTCTTGAATTTCTACGGCAATTTCTGCTTCTTGATTTCTGCAGCAATTTCTGCTTCTTGAATTTCAACGGCAATTTCTGCTTCTTGATTTCTAGGCCAATTTCTACTTTTGATTTCAACGGCAATTTCTACTTATCTTTGAATTTCTACTTTTTGAATTTCAACGGCAATTTCTACTTATTGAATTTCAACGGCAATTTCTACTTCTTGAATTTCTACGGCAATTTTTACTTCTTGAATTTCTACGGCAATTTCTACTTCTTGAATTTCTACGGCAATCTAGGACAATTTTTACTTCTTGAATTTCTATGGCAATTTTTACTTCTTGAATTTCTACGGCAATTTTTACTTCTTGAATTTCTACGGCAATTTTTACTTCTTGAATTTCTACAGCAATTTTTACTTCTTGAACTTCTACGGATATTTTTACTTCTTGAATTTTTACGGCAATTTTTACTTCTTGAATTTCTACGGATATTTTTACTTCTTGAATTTCTAAGGCAATTTCCCCTGCTCCTCTCCTGCTCAGCCTCTCCCCCTAACCAAGCCTTGTGTCCGCAGAGCCTGGACTACGACACGTGCGTCAACTCTGCCTGGCTGGACGAGGAGCGCACGCAGGGCTACATGTTTGTGGTGAAGAAGGACGCGACGCGCTGGCTGGTGGTGCTGCTCATGGTTCTTGTTGTGTGTGGGATTGACATTGCCATCAAGTCACTCTCCAAATGCAAATACTCCTGGCTCCAGATGTGTATCCTTGCTGCTGCTGCTGCTGGTGTGTGGGGTGGGGGGGGCGGGTAGGCTAGGCTAGGTTGGGAAGGGGGACAGAAGGGGGGTGCTGTAGGCTAGGTTAGGTGTGGGAGTTTGGCTAGGCTAGGTTGGGAAGGGAGATGGGTTAGGCTGGTTTAGGTGTGGGAGCTTGGCTAGGCTAGGTTGGGAAGGGGGATGGGTTAGGCTGGGTTAGGTGTGGGAGCTTGGCTAGGCTAGGTTGGGAAGGGGGACAGAAGGGGGATGGGTAAGGTGTGGGAGCTTGGCTAGGCTAGGTTGGGAAGGAAAGGGGAGGATGGGATACACTTGGCTAGGTTAGCTGTGGCAAGTATGTTAGGTTAGGTAAGGGGAGTGAGGGGATGGGAAAGATTAAAGATGCTGGTTACTCTTGCATTAGGGATTTGGACAGCATAGGGATGAGCTAGAGTAGAAAGAAAGTTTGCAGGATGGGTCAGGCCAGGCTGGGTTAGGTTAGGAATGGGATGTTAGAATGAAGATGCTGGTTCACTCTGTATGGAGTACGCATCTCATGTGTGGGGGGGTCCACTCACACAGCTCTCCTTGACAGAGTGGAGTCAAAGGCTCTTCGTCTCATCAGCTCTCCTCCTCATACTGATAGTCTTTTACCTCTCAAATTCCTCCGCCATGTTGCCTCTCTTTCTATCTTCTATCGATATTTTCATGCTGACTGCTCTTCTGAACTTGCTAACTGCATGCCTTCCCCCTTTCTGCGGCCCTGCTGCACACAACTTTCTACTCATGCTCATCCCTATACTGTTCAAACCCCTTATGCAAGAGTCAACCAGCATCTTCACTCCTTCATCCCTCATGCTGGTAAACTCTGGAACAATCTTCCTTCATCTGTATTTCCTCCTGCTTACGGCTTGAACTCTTTCAAGAGGAGGGTATCAGGACACCTCTCCTCCCGAAATTGACCTCTCGTTTTGGACACTCCTTTGACCTCTGTTTGGGAGCAGTGAGTAGCGGGCTTTTTTTTATATTTTTCTTTACGCCCTTGAACTGTCTCCTTAGCTGTAAAAAAAAAAAAAATAAATAAAAAATAAGGGATTCGGACAGCATCGGGATGAGCTTGAGTGGAACGAAAGTTTGAAGGATGGGTCAAGCCAGGCTGGGTCAGGTGTGGCATCTTTGGATAGGTTGGGACGGGGAGTGGAGAGTGATGAAAAGAATTATGATGCTAGTAAATGATCAACAAATGAATACTGTCTTAAGTTTCCCACCAACTTTCCTTAGCCGGGCCTCAGACAGTGACTGGGGGGTGCAGCAGGAGGCGCTAACTCTCCCCTACCCGCTGTTTGTCGCGCTGAACATTGGCCCGGCGCTTGTGGCTGCCTTCCTCGGCTCTTATGTGGAGGTGAGTGTGTCCGGATATGCCTTGTTGGAGTAGTCACAAGTTGAGTTAAGTCTTGTGTTGATCTTTTGAGTTTTATGTGAGGGTTTGTGTGTCTGTATTTCTCTGTTTTACACTAACTCATCCCTGTGCTGCCAAATCCCGTATGCAAGAGTTAACCAGCTTCTTCATTCTTTCCTGCCCTTACTAAACCAACCAATCCCACTGTCCCCTCCTCTTCCTAACCTAACTCAGCCCCCCACACCTAACCCAGCCTGGCCTGACCCATCCTGCAAACTTTTTTTCTACTCTACCTCATCCCTATGCTGTCCAAATCCCTTATGCAAGAGTTGACCAGCTTCCTCACTCTCTCACTCCCTTCCTAACCTAACCCAGCCCCCCACACCTAACCTAGCCTGGCCTGACCCATCCTACAAACTTTTCTCTGTAGCTCATCCCTATCCTGTCCGAATCCCTCATGCAAAAGTTAACCAGCTTCTTCATTCTTTCACCCCCTTCCTAACCTAACCCAGCCCCCCCCACACCTAACCCAGCCTGGCCTGACCCATCCTACAAACTCTTTTTCTACTCTACCTCATTCCAATGCTGTCCAAATCCCTTATGCAAGAGTTAGCTAGCTTCTTCATTCTTTCACCCCCTTTCTAACCTAACCCAGCCTGGCCTGACCCATCCTACAAACTCTTTTTCTACTTTAGCTCTTCCCTATGCTGTCCAAGTCCCTTATGCAAGAGTAAGCAGCTTCATCATTCCTTCATCCCTTGCAGCAGTAAACAGGCTTTGAGTCAATGCTGTGTGATGCTGTTGCTCTCATGTGCCCAGCGATATCAAAAAGTAAGAAAACGTCACTAGCTCTGAAGCCACTGTTTTTGGGACCATTCTGCGGCCCTCACTGACACTCCTTCCCTCCTCCCCTCCGCCTCACAGCCCGTGGCTGCCGGCAGGTCAAGTGTTACCTGAATGGCGCCAAGGTGTCCCGTGTGGTGAGGATCAAGACCCTGATGAGCAAGGCCGTGGGGGTGACCTTCCCTGTGCTGGGAGGCCGGGCCGTGGGGAAGGTGGGTGACTGAGCCGCAGAGAGAGAGAGAGAGAGAGAGAGAGAATGTGTGTGTGCGCGTGTGTGTGTGTGTGTGTGTGTGGATGAATGGAAAGTCTCAGTTGAGTGTTCCTGATAGCAGACTAGCTCCATGGGTTGAGGCCAAAGGTCAAGTGATCCTTTCAGGTACTGCAAATCATACTTAATTTCTTCCTAAACAAGAGCAAAGTGTTGAACCTGGCCCACATAATTTTGTTAATTATTATTATTATTATTATTATTATTATTATTATTATTATTATTATTATTATTATTATTATTATTATTATTATTATTATGAAAAAATGGGATTGCACCACTTACGAGCCTCCATCGGCACACTTGTATTCATATTAGCCAATACAACACCCCAAAAGAAATTCCTACAAACACTGATAAACATTTACTAGGTTTATGACAGACAAATATGAGAAGATTTCTGTACTGTTTCTTAACATCCATTAGTTGTGAACAGCATGCAAATAATATTTTCCACCACGGACAAGTGTCCACTTTTCCAGTCAGTCCCTGTCTGTCACGCTGCCAAACACTGAGGACCACATGGAGGCTGAGAAGTCTGTGTCTGGCAGGCTTTCCAGGGTGTCAGGACAATCAGCAGGGTTGTTGTGGGGGCGTTGTGGAGACACATTGTCACTCCTATATTAAAACATCTTGTTAACCAAGTTCACATATTTGGCAAGGCTTTCCTAGGAGTTGTGAGCATTTTCAGGGGTGGTTTTATGAGCCCGGTGGTAGTTTGATCCTTCTTCTGTAGCATGAACCTTAAAAAACACTCATTAGAACCTGATTGACCCCCTCTTTGACCTTCAGAAATAGCCGATGTGAGAAGCCAAAGTGTCTTATAATACCGAGCACAATGAGATGGCTTGGTGCTCACAGGAGGTGGATCTACGGCATCATGCCTTGGATACATTGCTTGTGGAGCACTGGGCTAGGATTCCCCTGACGTGCCCTGCTGCTGGGATGTTAAGAATTAGACGAGGCTTGACACACCCATTGTTGGCTGTGGTGTAGTACTTGCTGCTCTTTAGGTTCAGGTACAGGACGAATTGAAGGTCTGCTAGAGCACATGCCCCAGACTGTACCTTACCACCTCACCCAGCGGACAAAGGAGTTACTGGTACAAGGCTGGAGCAGGAATACCTGCCTCTGAACACAGTCTTTAGTGGTGTCTTCTAAGCCATATTGCCTCCCCCAACTTCTGGGTCAGAGAAGCGCAGGAGCCCTAGGCTTGGAGTTTTGTATCATTTCCTCAGCCTGCAGGTGTCCTACAAAGCCCAAAGCTCTAAGGCTGTGCTCCTTGGTGACCTTCAAAGAACCACTCCCAAAAAGTTAAGTTCCGTCCTGACAGAGGCTCCTTGCAGAACCATGACCATGACATGTTAGTGAAATCTTGTACTTGAGGACTCCTGAATGCCTTTCCAGCTAAGAACTTTAGGTTGTCTTCTGTCAAGCCTCTTCCTGTGGCAGATTGGAATTTGGCATCAAACACGTCCAAAACCTGTGGCCATGGAACCTTCTGAGGCAGTGTGTGCGCCCTTGCCTGGCAAATGCATCATCCCAGCAGACTGTGGGCCAAGCATGAGGCTCCTGGCTGCCATGAACACTGCAGGCAGTGACACACTTGGAACACCACCTCACCAACACTGAACTGTGCCTGGAAGAGTAGGGAAAACTTGTCATCCAGAACTGAGTCCGCGCCCTTCTTCTCAGCTCTCTTTATTTTCATGTCTCGGAAACTAAGGGAGAGCTGCCTTGAGCCCTGGTGATGCTCCATGCTGCCAGTATTGTTGAGAATTTCCCCTGACATTTCAGCTTTGCTCATTGTTGAGGAGAGCATTGGCCGGGGCCTCACTCATGATGGGCAGCCTCACCTGAGGTGGGTCGTGGTCACTTGCCACCCACCACTAGACGCACACTTGATGAGAATCTGGTGTTTGGCTTCATGATGTGATGTTTGTTCAGTACTGGAGAGCAAAGGACTCACTCCTGTTCTTGACACAACTGCCTGAGGTAATCTGCTGTTTCTTGGTGCGGCGAGGCAGGATGTGTGTGTGTGTGTGTGTGTGTGTGTGTGTGTGTGTGTGTGTGTGTGTGTGTGTGTGTGTGTGTGTGTGTGTGTGTGTGTGTGTGTGTGTGTGTGTGTATTTACCTAGTTTTGTGTGTGAGAGAGAGAGAGAGAGAGAGATTTTTTTTTTTGTGAGATGTTGCTATTAAAGCAGCGTAGTGTCCACAGGTATTAAACTTGCCCCTTCCTGGCCATTTATTTATCAGTGGTATTTGCTGGAAATCACCTCCATTCTTTTTTCCATAGGTCAGGTCGTGGGCAAGGTCTGTGGCCGTGAGCTGACCACCAAGATGCTGCTGCCCATGGTGCCAGCCATGGCCAAGGGCAGGGTGGCCAGGACTACAGATGATGGGCCACTCCTAGACAAAGAGTAAGAGGGAGCATGAAGGGCTGCAAGGGTTTGTTCAGGATGGAAGGCGAGGGAGAGAGAGAGTGAAGGGAAGGGAAGGACAGCTTAGGGAAGACTAACACAGGAAGATCAAAGAGAAGGATATCATATGTGTGTGTGTGTGTGTGTGTGTGTGTGTGTGTGTATTTACCTAGTTGTAGTTTTACAGGCCAGGGCTTTACGCTGGTGTGGTCCCGTCTCCGTATCTACATTTATCCAACTTTTCCGTAGCACACTCCTCGCCAATACTACATCCTCACTTAGTCTGTTCCAAAGCTCTATATTTCTTTGCAGGAAGCTATATTTCTTTGTGTCTCTCAAGCATCTTCCTTTCCTCAATTTTTTGCTGTCCTCTTGTGTTCCTGGCGGTAATTTCCTCTTTTAGTAGTAACTCCTCGTTGTCTACTTCTTACATTTTGCTCAATAATTTGTAGGTTTGTATTAGGTCTCCCCTTTCTCTTCTTTGTTCTAGTGTTGGTAGGTCCATTTCCTTTAGTCTTTCCTCATGTGTCAATCCCTCCAGCTCTGGAACCATTTTTGTATTCTTTCTAGTTTCTTTATGTGTTTCTTCTTATGGGGAGACCACACTGCCTCCGCAATTCCAACTTTGGTCTGGTCATGGTGGTAATTAACCTTCTCATCCTATCCATGTAGTGGAATGCTGTTCCTATATTTCTCACCATGTTATACGTATCACCGAATATCCGATTAACATGACTCTCTGGCTGTTTGTTATCTTGCATTATTACTCCCAGATCTCTCTCCGTGTACTTTCTTTAATGTTTCACCATCTTCCATTTTATATGTCCATTTTGGTCTTCCTTCACTTTTTCCCATTTCCATAACATGACATTTTTTTCACATTGAATTTCATCTCCCATTCCATAGTCCACTTCCAAATCTTGTTTAGGTCTTCTTGCAGAATTACAGTCTTTATTGTTTCTTACATGTGTGTGGGTGTGGGTGTGGGTGTGGATGTGGGTGTGTCTGTCTGTGTGTGTGTGTGTGTGTGTGTGTGTGTGTGTGTAATTCACCTCTTGGTCTGCTGCGGGTCTCTCTCGAGACAGCCAGCCGTTCCCCTACGGAGGAACACAGAGCTCATGGTACTGATCTTTGGGTAGGACTGAGACCACTCACACACAACACACCGCGACAACGAGGTCACAACTCCTTGCCTGACGTCGCGTACCTACTCACTGCTAGGTGAACAGGGGCTACACGTGAAAGAAGATAAACCCAACTTATCTTAACCCGGCCGGGGAATTGAGCCGCGGTCCTTCTGGTTGTGAGCCAGACGCTCTACCCCTGAGCTACCGGGCCGTGTGGGTGTGGGTGTGTCTGTCTGTGTGTGTGTGTGTGTGTGTGTGTGTGTGTGTGTGTGTGTGTGTGTGTGTGTGTGTGTGTGTGTGTATTTACCTAGTTGTGACACAGGAAAAGAGCTACCCTCGCGCTGTCCCGTCTCCATATCCTCTTATCCAACTTTTTCTTAAAATCATGAATGCTTCTTGCACAAACCACCTCCTCCTCCAGTCCATTCCACAGCTCAATGCTTCTGTTTGGGAAGCTAAACTTTTTCACATCTCGCCTACACGTGGTCGCCCTCAACTCTCCATGTTCTCTCGTTTCTCTCTCGCTCCACACACACAGGTCCTCTCTGTCCAGATTCTCCACCCCACTCGCCACCCTGTACACCGCTATCAGGTCTCCTCTCTCTCTCTCTTCTTCTCCCCAGGGTTGTGAGCCCCATGCTATTGAGTCTCTCCTCGTAAGTCCGATCCCTAAGTTCCGGTACTACCTTAGTTGCCACTCTCTGCACTCTTTCCAGCTTTCTTATGTTCTTCTTTTCATGAGGAGATCAGACCACTGCTGCATACTCCAGCCTTGGCCTTATCATTGTAACTATTATTTTCTTCATCATCTCCTCGTCCAAAATACACAAATGCTGTCCTTATGTTATCCTGTTGATGTGTTTGTCCGGTGACATGTTCTCTGAGACAGTCACTCCCAAATCTTTTTCTTCCATTCCTCTGCATATTATCTCACCTCCCATCTTATAATTGTATTCACATCTACCACTCCTACCAAACTATTTTTTTTTACATATCCCAAGGTTGTTCTATCTGCCATGTACCACTCCACTCCCATATTTTGTCCAGGTCCCTCTGCAATGCCTCACAGTCCTTCACATCATTGACTTGTCTCAATATCTTTGCATCATCTGCAAACAAACTCACATAGCTGGTCACTCCCTCCACCATATCATTTATATAAACAGCAAACATTATTGGCGCCAGCACTGAACCTTGTGGGACCCCACTCCTCACTGGGCACCAGTTGGAAACCTTGTCCTTGATTATTGTCCTCATTTCCCTGTTAGTTAGAAATGTGTGTGTGTGTGTGTGTGTGTGTGTGTGTGTGTGTGTGTGTGTAATTCACCATGATCTCATCACACAATAGACTCAGGATTGTCCGTCACTACCTTCCCCGAGAAGGCATGAAGCTCATAAGTGACAGATCTCTGCATAGAGTTTAGAGCCCCCCTGGGGAGGAAGGGCACAGCCCCCGTTGATACGTGATACCCATTCAGTGGTGGGTGTAGAGGAGACTCAGGTTAGGGGAGGCTGCCCATGGTGCCCACTCTGGCCAGGACTCGGCCCTGGAGAGAGCCCTGGAGCTGGTCAGCCAGTCTGTGGGCAGTGCTGAGCCTTACTCCCCCAGCCTCGTGGCTCAAGAGGCAGGAAATGGAGAATTCTGGACTAGTTTCATATACATTAAAAAGTGGTTATGCTACTAAGTATCTCTGTAGTATCTTGTACAGGGAAGGTGTCCTTAGTTTTCAAGGCATTACAATAAAACAAAACCTCAGCTGTTTGCCTTAGTAACAACAAGGAAGAATGGTTTTGCTGCATGTGATGAACCTGTAAATATTCCCACAAGCAGTGTATGGCATGACAAATAGCATTGACCAATTCCCTGCCCGGCTGACAAGACTCATGCTTGGTTTCTCTCCTCACAGGCGGCGGGGAAGAGGATGGTTAAGACACCTTGTGCATGTTAATACTCTCTCATACTTGTGCCAAGGCCTAACACTGTGTGGCCAACACTCTCAGCAGGGGCTTTGTCTTGTGATGTATGTTGTTCATTTTGTATTTTATTCTTTGTAGCTGTGTGAACTGCCTTAAAGTGAGTATTTATGCTCACTTTCATGACAAGAAAATGTTTTATGTTGCTGGCTGCCACAGGCTCTATACAATCATGAGTTGTTCATCAATCCACAGGAATATTTTATTGGCTTTACATTTTTTACATTATAGTTTGCTGGAATGTTCTCTTCCCTGCCTGGTGCTCAGCCTTCATCATTTCACAGGCTGACTGATTGAGGGAAGGAAGTGGGTACTGAATTCAGTACTGTTTGCTGTTGACACGGTGCTCATTGCAGAAAATGAAAGTGACCTACAAAACTTGGTCACTGTTTTTGACAGTGTCTGTAACAAGAGCAAGAGAAAGCTGAAAGTAAATGTCAACAAAAGTAAAGTGATGGTTTCTGAAAAGTGAGGTTGTAGATTTTGTATGCCCATATAGAGTGGAATTGAATGTGAAAAAGAATGCAAAATAATTTTGAATTTTGAAGAACACAAAGACACAAAGGAAGAACAAACAACAGCAGACCTGCTGGTCCTTACGAGGCTGTTTGTGACAAGCTACACTAACTATCTAATCAAAGGTGGAAGATGAAGGACAGCAAAGGCTCTTCCCCACCCCCCCATCCCTCCAGCCAAAGCTGGCAGGAAATGAAAAAGAACCATGGAGCATGGAAAAACTGCATGGAAATTATGTAGGAAAGAGGAAAGAACTACCATTACTGCTACCACTAACCGGGCGATAAAAGCGGACAAGGACACCAGTATTCGAAAGAACTTAACGTTATTACGACAATGAGTAATATCTTAGTTGCTGGTTGGATTCAAAACACTTGTCTAATCTATTATTGAAGGCCATAACTGTTGTACTATCAACGACATCACAGGGTAGAGAGTTCCAACCTTAACAACTCGATTGAAGAAGAAGTGTTTAGCTTCGTGTGACGAGAATCTTTTACCACTTATCTTCAAATTGTGATTTCTTCTTGTTCTATTTTGATCGATCAATTGTAAAGTAATTTTCCGTATTAAATGGTGAAGGTCAATGAGTTTAAGTACCTTGGATCAGTTATGTGCAAGCATGGTGGTACGGAGGGAGAGATAAGAGAAAGGGCATTGCAAGGAAGAAGGGTGGTAGGGTCTTTGGGACGAATCATGAATGGCAGAAGTGTGAGCATGGAGGTAAAGAGGGATTTGAGAAATACAATAATAGTACCAACCCTCACATATGAAACGTGGGCCTGGAATGAAAGTCAGAGATCTAGAGTGTAGGCAGTGGAAATGACTTATTTGAGGAGTGCTTGTGGTATGAGTAGATTGGATGGAATGAGTAATGAAAGTGTGTACGAGCGTTTTGGAATGTGTCACAGGGGTGAAGGGAAAAAGTGTGGAGTGGTGGAAGAAGTGAAGCGACAGACCTTAAAGTGGTTTGGCCACATGGAGCGAATGGAGGAGAGTAAGATGACCAGAAGGGTGTATGTGAGTGAGATAGAGGGAGGGAATGCTGGAGGACGACCTCCTGTGAAATGGAGGGATAGGGTGCAAGAGTACGTTAGGAAGAGGGGGGGAATATCTTTGAGAAACTTTGAGCAGGCAAGGAGGGAGTGTCTGGATAGAGAAAGGTGGAAGCTCTTCTGCCATCGCCATCCCCTGCTGGGAGCTCCTAGGAGCAGGCATCCAGGAAATGATGATGATGACTGAGAGGGGTATTTTGATGTGTCTTGAGAGCTTGGATAACAGTGACTGAGGGAGAGATTTCAGAATCAAATAAATATATACCCATTACTTTTTTTTTTAGTGTGTGTGTGTGTGTGTGTGTGTGTTGCAGTTATTGCTGTATATAAGGTAAGTGTTGCAGCAGGCTTATTGTAATGGACTGTTTTTGTTGGTATTTATTTTTTCCCTTGAGCTGCTTCCTCTACTGTAAAAAAAGAAAAATTGTGACAAACAGCAATTAGATACAAAACTCACTTGCTTACCGTACCTTTCTGCCTTTCCTCAGGGACCTGGACACACTGTTCTGCGGCACCAGCAGCAGCAGCCTGCACATCCATGGCCTGCAGGAGGAGGACGAGGGGACGTACAGGTGCCGGGCGGAGAACAGGGAGGACTCGCTCGACGCCGTGGCCCACATACAGGTCCAAGGTGAGACAAAACTATGACATATATATTTTTTTACAGCAATGAAAGCGTTCAAAGGCAAAAAAACAATGAAAACAATAAAGCACTGCTCCTATAAAGAAAAAAATGAGAGGTTAATATTGGGTGTAGAGGTCATAGGCAGGAGGAAATACAGACACATGATGGCTGTTCCAGAGTTTACCAGTGAAAGGGATGAAAGAATGAAGATGCTGGTTAACTCTTGTGCTTTGTGTGAATAAAGTTTGGCATGGTAAAAATCTTAGTGATTGTGAATTATATGTTTGTTTTAGGATATGAAGTCGTGAAATGGATGGTCAAGATATGTGAAGTAGCATGGGGGGGGGCAGCAGACTGGACGAAAGCCATCATTGTCCCAGTTTACAAGGCGAAGGGCAGGAGAGGGGAATGTGGGAGCTATAGAGGTATAGGTCTCCTGAGTATACCCGGAAAGGTATATGGAAAAATCATAATAGAGAGGGTGCAAAGACTTACAGAAGAGAAAATCAGTGAAGAACAAGGAGGCTTCAGGAAGGGAAGGGGATGTGTGGATCAGATATTTGCCTTCAGGATGGAAGTAGAAAAAATAATAGTAAAAGGAAAGAAACTATATGCTGCCTTCATGAATATGGAAAAAGCTAGAGCTAATACAGTCTCTCTATATGATGATGCATCTGCATGTGTCAAAATTACTGGAGAAACAAGTGAACATTTTGAGATAAAAGTGGGCCTAAGACAAGGGTGCGTCATGTCACCATGGTTATTCAATATTTATATGGATGGTGTCATTAGAGAAATGAAGGGCAAAGTTGGAGAAGATGGAGTAAGACTGTTCGATGAGGGAAGGAAGTGGGTACTGAATTCGATACTGTTTGCTGATGACACGGTGCTCATTGCAGAAAATGAAAGTGACCTACAAAATTTGGTCAGTGTTTTTGATAGTGTCTGTAACAGGAGAAAGCTGAAAGTAAATGTCAACAGAAGTGAAGTGATGGTTTGTGAGCGAAATAGAAGTGAGGTTGTAGATTTTGTATGCCCATATAGAGTGAGAATTTAATGTGAAAAAGAATGCAAAATAATTTTGAATGGTGAAGAAATGGAGGAGGTCAATGAGTTTAAGTATCTTGGATCAGTTATGTGCAAGCATGGTGGTATGGAGGGAGAGATAAGAGAAAGGGCATTGCAAGGAAGAAGGGTGGTAGGGTCTTTGGGACGAATCATGAATGGCAGAAGTGTGAGCATGGAGGTAAAGAGGGATTTGAGAAATACAATAATAGTACCAACCCTCACATATGCAAGTGAAACGTGGGCCTGGAATGAAAGTCAGAGGTCTAGAGTGCAGGCAGTGGAAATGAGTTATTTGAGGAGTGCTTGTGGTGTGAGTAGAATGGATGGAATGAGTAATGAAAGTGTGTACGAGCGTTTTGGAATGTGTCACGGGGTGAAGGGAAGTGTGGAGTGGTGGAAGAAGTGAAGCGACAGACTTTAAAGTGGTTTGGCCACATGGAGCGAATGGAGGAGAGTAAGATGACCAGAAGGGTGTATGTGAGTGAGATAGAGGGAGGGAATGCTAGAGGACGACCTCCAGTGAAATGGAGGGATAGGGTGCAAGAGTACGTTGGGGAGAGGGGGGGAAAATCTTTGAGAAACTTTGAGCAGGCAAGGAGGGAGTGTCTGGATAGAGAAAGATGGAAGCTCTTCTGCCATGGCCATCCCCTGCTGGGAGCTCCTAGAAGCAGGCATCCAGGAAATGATGATCATATGTTTGTCTCCGTTACTAGTATTGAAAATGGTATAAGAAAGACTATTCATATCTTTGTGGTTTGAGTATATAAAGTTTGGCATTGTGAAAGGTTAGCATTTGCCAGTTATCGTTAAGTTAGGTTAGGTTAGATGTTTGTCTCAGTACTAAAGTGTTTTCAGTGATATAACAAAGACTGCATATTTTTTTGTGATTTGTGTGGATAAATTTTGCCATTGTAAAAATCTTAAGTGTTTGTCAATCATTAAGTTCCTCTCAGTTACTAGAGTGGTAAAAATGTTGAAAATGGAATAACAAAGACTAGCAATATTGTTGTGGTTTGAGTATAAAGTTTGGCATAGTAAAAATCTTAGTGTTCTTCAGTCATCATGTTTCTCTCAGTTACTAAAGCTTGAAAATTGTGTGACAGTTGCTCCGAGGTTTCTGAGGCAGCCGGCCAACGCTCTCGCCTATGAGAAGGAGAACGTGGAGCTGGAGTGCAGCGTGTACGGCCAGCCAGAGCCCTCGCTCCACTGGCTCAAGAACGGCGAGCTGCTGGTGGAGACGGAATACCTTCAGGTGAGCCGGACTTCTGTGGCGGTGTGGAAATTTATCGCTGTTACAGGTTTAAAAGGACAGAGATATGTAGATTCATAAGATAGATAGATTGGTGGATACATACATACATACATACATACATAAGGGGAAAGGAATGTAAGGCCCTAAATCAGTGGTTCTTAACCTGGGGGGTGCACCCCTCTGAGGGGGAGCACAGTAATTTCCAGGGGGGGTGCGAGCCCTAGGGGAAAACTAGGAATTTCTCTCATTATATTTGCTATTCTCTTACCAAGAGCGTGGGCTAATATTGAGAAGTTTATGAACAAATGCAAAAGTATCGCCATTACTTCAGTTTCCTATAGTCTACTTAGGGCTTGCCAGTTTCTTTAACATCTGTAAGGAAATTTTATTGCTAGATGCAAGGGGGCGTGGAGGGAAGGACTACTTCCTGGAAGGGGCGGGGAAGTAAAAAGGTTAAGAACCACTGCTCTAAATGGATGCATAAGGTATGTAAAGAGATACATTAGAATCCATAAGGTTCCATGCATAAGGTTCTAAAGAGATAAGTAAAGGAAAAGGGATACAAGGTTCTAAGTAGATACATAAGGGATTTCAGTAGATAAGGGATATAAGGCTCTATGCAGGGAGATAAATATAAGGCTGTCAATAGCTACACAAAAACACAGCTGTGTTGTGTTAGGTGTGTGTAATGCCAAGCCTCCTGTAGAGTGTGAGCGGCAACAACCTGCAGATCCTTGGCCTGGTGCGCCAGGAGTACTCAGGGATGTACCAGTGTGTGGCACAGCTCGCCGGGGACGCCCAGCTGTGTGTCCTTGAGTCAAGTAAGCAGCGGTGCCGTGCAGACACTGTTCACACTGTAGCCCTTTGTTTGCATTCATGAGTACTGATGTAGTGTTGTCTGCATTGGACACAGGCAGTGACTAGTCCAGATAATTCCAGATTGCTAATAAGCCCAGACGCAAACATTTACAAGGTTACTGAATGTATTCCAATGTTTCTGGCGGGCAGCTGGAGCCGCTGCTACAGACGCTGCAGTTTTAAAAAGTGTACATTACCCAAGTTATTGATGTTGATGCATGTGATTTTCTTAGCATGGCTGTAAGCATAACCCTTTGTTGTGTTTATTATTCCTTGAAGACTGAATAAAATGCATAGATTACACTGTGGGCAAAGCACACGTCTTCAGTAATGTGTTTGGAGATATCAAAGCCGGTGCTGAGAGTTACTGACTCACTAAAATGTGATTTACCCGAGAATGACTATTTTGTTGTGGTATTTTGATAATACGTTGTCTGGGCTCACCTCCAGGGAGGAGCAGCATGCCACCACCCATGCACAAGGCAGGTCACAGACACAGTAAGTGGGGCAGCTCAGGCACACCACTACTACTACTACTCCTTGTTTTCAATACTTAGAATGTCTGCTCATTGTTGACACAGCTTGTTTACATCATTTGCCTTCTCTTGGTGTGGGCCTTGACAGTCACTGTGCCTACTAGTCTTTATGCTGTTCACAATAATTATTCCTGGGATACTCAGTCGTCTACAAGCAGGAAGGATCACTCAGGTCAGAACCAAAGGACAACCTGGGAATATTTATTGCATAAAAAATTCAACACAATACTACTACTGTTAAGATGTATTTAGCAAATACAGAGTTATCCAACTTCCATTCCAGTGATTATAAAGAAATAATAACATTTTAGCGAGTACATCTACAACATTTCATCAAAAGTAAGTAATTCACACATCACTTTCCTCCCTTCACTGCAGAGAACGCGTCCAGAACGTGAGTGCAGCTCCTCCAGCGAGGGACGAGATGAATACAAGACCCAGATCAGCGACCTAAGTCCCGGGAGTAACTACATGGTGCGGGTGGCGGCCCACACCTCCGGCGGCCTGGTGGGCGCCTCCATACACGAGGTGCGGGTGTTCACCAAGCCGGACCTGGACCTGCCCTCCGCCTCAGAGTCTGAAAGTTGTCTCCACCTCACCCACCAGTCTGGAGGCCACTTGGTCGCCGCCCGTACTGGCCAAAACGCCCATCACGGGATACACCATGTTCTATGCGCAGGTGTGGACGGCCTTATAGAACTGTGTGCTAAATGTGGAGTCTCTGTTGCCTAACAAAAGTCTCCCCATATCCTTGTGTGTCATTAGTGACCTTCCTTTGAGTAGAGGGTGACCATAGCCGTGTGTTTGTACAAATCCCAGTGTGTATCTTAACCATTGTCTCCCTTGTAGTTTTCTCCTCAGGTTGGGTCAGCAGAAGAACACGAAGTAAAGGTCACTGGTACGTCACATGACCTCCAAGGCCTGGACCAGTTCACTGAGCACAGCGTGTGGCTCACCGCCGTCAACAGTAATGGCGGGGGAGATGCCACCGGAGGTCACTGCCAGAACCTTCTCAGACGTGCCTCAAAGGAGCCTCAGAATGTGAGCGTTGAGGCTGCCAGCTCAAGGGTGAGTTGTGGAAGGCTTCCAAGGCAAAGATACATTGTGAAACTCGTTTTTAAATAGCTTTCTGCTCTGTTCGTTTCCTTCACATCATCTCTACAAGTTGCACATTCATTGTTTCAGTATTTTTAACACTTGCACATTCATTATATTTGACCCGTCTGCTGCGATTGGCACGGATTTGGCCTTCACTGGTAGCCTGAAAACATTTACTCCCATGTCTTTCCCTGGCTCTGTGGTGGATAGTGGAGTGTATCCAGTGTGGCATTGGTGCGCAGGATATCCCCTCCCAAGCTGCAGGACTTTACAGTTTTCTCCACTGAATTGTAGCAGCCGGTTTGTGTTCCATTCCTGTAGCTTGGTGAGGTCTTCTGGTAGGAAATCCACAGTCAGGGGGTTAAGTTGAAGCATTCATGGCCTCACACAATGTTCAAACTTTTTAAGATTGTATTTTGATAATTTATCGTATAACTTTTTTCCCTCACACGGCCTTTCCCTTCAGAGCCTCATCATCTGCTGGGAGCCTCCGCTGGCCGAGCACCAGAATGGGATCATCACCAGCTGCAAGATCCGCTACAAAGAGCGCGGCGAGTCAGGTTCCTCCAAGACCAAAGCCACAGACGGAAACAGACGACTCTTTGCCCTCAAGAAAAGCACCACATACTCCATAAAGGTTTAACCCGTCTGCTGCGATTGGCACAGATTTCACATTCACTGGTAGCCTGATAACATACAGTCCCTGGTCTTTCTCTGCCTCTGTGGTGGATAATGGAGTGTTTCCCATGTGGTATTGGTGTGCTGGATATCCCTTCACTGGTAGCCTGATAACATACAGTCCCTGGTCTTTCTCTGCCTCTGTGGTGGATAATGGAGTGTTTCCCATGTGGTATTGGTGTGCTGGATATCTCTTCACTGGTAGCCTGATAACATACAGTCCCTGGTCTTTCTCTGCCTCTATGGTGGATAGTGGAGTGTTTCCCATGTGGTATTGGTGTGCTGGATATCCCCTCCCATGGTGCAGGACTTACCTTTTCTTCATTGAATTGTAGCCACAGATACTTTTTGTTCTCGCTGTTCATTTCCCATTTCCTTCTGGTTCTCCTCCTCCTCCTCCTGTAACCCTCTCTTTCCTGTCCCTACTGATCATGTTCTCTTTTTTCCTCTTGCTGTTCCTGTGTCCCCGCCCTGCCAAATATTCTCCCGCGTCCTGCTTCTCGGCATTTCCTTGAGCAGGTTAGTGCAGAGAGCGTATACAGCTTAGGGTCGGAGAGGCTTTGACGGAGCTCAACCAACGTAATGTACAGACTGAAGCGACACAGCGCCACAAAGAGAGCCCACGAGACCACAATTACACACTGTACATATATAACATAAACTTGGGCGAGGCTGTGGATTTTGATGCAGCGGATGTACATTTTGATCCAATGACCCTGATAACCTAAAACCGGTGAATGTATAGGAGGCGAAGCTACACACGCACACGCACACACACACACACACACACACACACACACACACACACACACACACACACAATAATACAATACCCGTCAACATTACAAAGAGAAAGTATTCTTCCCATGATAAATACTGATTAAAAAGTCTTGTGTGTGTGTGTGTGTGTGTGTGTGTGTGTGTGTGTGTGTGTGTGTGTGTAATTCACCTCGGCCTGATCACGAGTTGGACTCGGTCCCGCCAGCAGGTACCCTCCCGACGTGAACAAGTGCTCATCATCATCGATCTCTGGGTACTGCCAGGACCTCACACACCACACCCCCCATCCCCCTTGCTCAAGGGAGGACAGTAACCACTCCTTGTCAACAGAAAGAATCCGGCCTGATGGGGGCTCAAACCGCTGCCTGTTTGGCCGTAAAGCCTTGCAGCGCAGCGCTCTACCGATTGAGCTGTGTGTGTGTGTGTGCATGTGTGTGTGTGTGTGTGTGTGTGTAGCCTCGCCTCCTATACATTCACTCTGGTTTAGATTAGCAGCTGCTGCAGTCTGACTCGACTCGCTCTCCTGATCATTACTGCCGCAGGAAATGACATAACTGTCTTCTCCCACACTCTACCTTCTCTTCCTCGCTTTATTCTTCATTATTACCATTACCAGAAGCTTTATTACTCTGTTCCCCGCATAAGGAGGACGAGGGGACAGACACATGCGTTTGGCTTCCTGATGCAATACATATTATCAAGGAAAGCATGATAGCAAGAGAATATTGAGCTACACACAACTTTTACTACCATTATTATTGGCAAGATTGTCATGTGTAAGGAGGACGGGGAGGCAGGGACATGGGTTTGGCTTCCTGACACAACACGCATCATCAGAGGAAGCAAGGCAGCAAGCGAATAATGAGCAGCACACAACTATACGCATACAATTCCAGCACTGCCGCCAGGTAAGATCACGAGACTAACAATGAGGAGCCCAACAACATCGTTACGTCCGCACTGCATCGCTCCACATCTTATCCGCCCCCAGTTACCAGCGCATAGAAGCTCCTGCCCTTCCCCATTACGCGTATATCATTAGCCAAGCGAAAAGAAAGCCACTCCCTCCATCCCTTCAACTCCGGCTACATGTGATTGGGGGATTTTTTGGGAAAAGATGGTGCTGGTTAATGGTATTTCCTTGGCTGGGGATATCCGCCAAGGTAACCTGAAGAGTTTTTAGTGAAGGTACCATAAGGTTGAAGGCGGATTTTCTAATGGTAACAACAATAAGACTGACACTCGTTTACTCCTTTTCCTTCTGCCTCACCAACTACTTCTGTGAGAGTCTATCAGTTGCCATATGTGTTTCTACCCCTCAATCTACATTCTATCTCACGTTAGTTCACCGCAGTATCACCAACGCCATCACCACATATATCAACAAACGCCACAACATACCAACATACCACACACCAACACATTCACTAAACACAAACCAGAAACTTCAAACCATCAACACACGTAATGACAGACTTACTCCCTCATAAATGGACACTCGGCCTCGATTCATTATACAAATACGCTAATTATTCTAAGAAGCCTAAATTATTGGTAACGTTAAACCCGGTGTGTGTGTGTGTGTGTGTGTGTGTGTGTGTGTGTGTGTGTGTGTGATATATATATATATATGTATATATATATATATATATATATATATATATATATATATATATATATATATATATATATATATATATATATATATATATATATATATATAGATATTGATAAATTTATTTTGGCTTAATAGTTATATACATATTGGTAAATTACAAATGTAGTTTTTATTTTAAGCCAGGGCCATTAAGCCGAGGCTTTCTTAGGACCTGAAGACTCGTAAACAAAGTACATAACAAGGGACAGGTTTAGGCCACATAAAGCATAATAACTTACATATATTTCAACAATGTATAAATGTATAGGTCAGTCGAAGTGAAAAATGTATACAATACGAACATGTGAAAAAAAAACTTAGTTGACATCACTCTAGCAGTAAACAAGTGTACATGTGAAATAAAAACTTGAAAATAGCCTGATTATTATTGAAATAATGAAATTTACAGCAATCAGTCGGAGTTTGCAAAAATAATGTGAGAAAAAAAAACGCAATGAACCATTCAAAAACACTATAAAATAAATTAAAAAATCAATGTGACCATAAGTTCTCATAGGTACTAAGAAGCCTTTTTATTAATTTGGTTTGAACAATCTTATATTCTCATCAGTTTTTAAGTGTTGTGGTAAGTCATTCCAGATTTTAGCTCCTCTTGATAGGATGCTCTTTTTTTTTTTTTTTTACAACAAAGGAGGCAGCTCAAGGGCACACAAAAAAAGAAAACAATAATAAAAAAAAAGCCCGCTACTCGCTGCTCCTAAAGTAAAGCAAAAGAGGTGGCCGAAAGGAAGATCAAATACGGGAGGAGAGGTGTCCTGATACCCTCCTCTTGAAAGAGTTCAAGTCGTAGGCAGGAGGAAATACAGATGAAGGAAGATTGTTCCAGAGTTTACCAGCGTGAGGGATGAAAGAGTGAAGATGCTGGTTAACTCTTGCATAAGGGGTTTGGACAGTATAGGGATGAGCATGAGTAGAAAGTCGAGTGCAGCGGGGCCGCGGGAGGGGGGGAGGCATGCAGTTAGCAAGTTCAGAAGAGCAGTCAGCGTGGAAATATCGATAGAAGATAGAAAGAGAGGCAACATTGCTGCGGAATTTAAGAGGTAGAAGACTATCAGTATGAGGAGGAGAGCTGACGAGACGAAGAGCCTTAGCCTCCACTCTGTCCAGAAGAGCTGTGTGAGTGGAGCCCCCCCACACATGAGATGCATACTCCATACGATGTGATGTCCTGCACAATGGTATTAATAGGTCATGAGGTCTCCGGGTAACATTGCCAGGCATTGCTGTAAAGCCAGAGTCTATGGAGAGAGAGAGAGAGAGAGAGAGAGAGAGAGAGAGAGAGAGAGATTGTCGCTATATAGTACGGTTCTTATGGGCCAAACAAAGTCTTTCGCTCCACCAGACGTGATGCAAGTGTGGACATGGCCTTATCTTACGTAATTTAGGGCACTGATGTCAGAAATCACCCGTCCAAGCATCCTTCTCCTGTCAGAGAGGCGCTATACGACAACATAAGCGTGGATAGCCTTGGCTTGAGTTTTAAATTTTCCGCAAAAAAAAAAAAAATATTAAGCATTTAATGACCAAATATACTCAGGACTTAAATAATTCACAAAGAGTTTTTCAAGTCACTTAGTTATTTTACATGCAATCTATTGGTTAACATTCATGATTTCATTAATATATTTTTTCTCTACTTCTACAAATTTGTTTACCGACAACACGATTTGAAGAAGTAAATAACGAAGAAAACGTATTTTAAGGATAGACTCGTATTAAAAACTCGTGTTGAAGCGCTGCGACTGTTTACATAATACATATCTACCTCAATGACGACGCAAAGGCTGTCAGTGAGTTATAGCAGTATTTGCCAATATATGTGTGGATAGCTTAGACTTGAGTTATTCATTTCATGCTTATTATTTACCGGCAGTTTAAGAGAACATCATGTAGCTATCTGGCAACTTACAATACAGCAAGACCTTTAATTTAACATTAATATATATATATATATATATATATATATATATATATATGTATATATATATGTATATATATATATGTATATATATATATATATATATGTATATATATATATGTATGTATATATATGTATGTATATATATGTATGTATATATATGTATGTATATATATATATATATATATATATATATATATATATATATATATATATATATATATATATATATATATATATATATATATATATATATATATATATATATATATATATATATATATATATATATATATATATATATACAACATAGGAAACAGTTCAAGGGCACCCAAAAAAAGGAAACAATAATAAAAAATGCCCTCTACTTACCACTCCTAAATATAATCCAGAGGTGGCCGAAAGAGAGGTCAATATCGGAAGGAGAGGTGTCCAAATACCCTTCTCTTGAAAGAGTTCAAGTCGTAGGCAGGATGAAATACAGATGCAGGAAGATTGTTCCAGAGTTTACCAGAGTGAGGGATGAAAGAGTGAAGATGCTGGTTATCTCTTGCATAATAGTACAGCGGATGAGACACACAAAATGGCCAAATTGTGCACTTTTGAGTAAAAGCAAGAGACTTTGCATGGTGATTCTTCATCCAACAGGAATGAAATTTAGAAATGGAGGCATTTGAAAAAAAGCATATTTTCAAGATGGCGGCCAAATAAAGATGGCGGTCATGAGAAAATCGAGATTATTTTCATGGAACACGAATTTTGAATGCTTTCTGATAAATATCAGAGAAATTATACTTATAATTAAGAAAAAAATATTTCCTTTACCAAAAATATGTGCTCCATAAGCTTGACATTGAATAATGTTGAATATAAATGAATCTAATAATAATGAATATAAAACCTAACATGCCTTATGAATGGGAAGTAACATGTTAGGGGAAAGCAATCAACAAAAAGCAAATGAATAAACACCCACCAGAATGACTCTTCAACCAAACTGTTGGGAGTTGGAGGTGGCATATGGCAATGGGGTTGGGTACACTTTACATCAATATATTCTTAAGTTAACCTAAGCCCATTCTGTTCTGCGGGACGGCAACCCGACACCTCATGCAGGGGTGTACATTCAGTTGGAACAATCACCTGCACATTTGCAGAGATCAGTGCATTTCAAGGAAGCGCTTCGGCATTTGCATCTACCATGACAACCCTTTGTGCAACCGCAACACAACAGTTCAATACACGTTGCAGAAGCTGGAGGCAATGTCGACCACAATGGTGTCCATGCGGTACTTGTGCCAGACTGCTCCTTGTCCCATCCCCATGAGGATGGATCAGGATATTCTGGTCGAGCTATTAACGCCTGGCCCCAAATATGTCCACCTTGGTATACTGCTCTTCGCACGTGCTGAGTAAGGGCTGCTTGTGTCGGTGGGATGTTCTCGATCGTGCGGCCTTTCTGAGTAAACAGAACTCGCCGAACATCATTGACTTCTGTGCTAGCTGAAGTTCTGTTATACAACAATACAACAAAACGTTCAAGTTCAGCATAGTGAGAGTCAGAAATTTCTTGTGGAGGGTTGGATGACAGGCTAGCAAATGTCGTCGTGATGTGGTCATATGTTTGCCAGAGTAGCCAGGCCTTTTTCTTGCCTATACCATACATTGCAGAAACTGTGTCACATCCTGTAATACTGTGAAACAGTGGAAGACCAGTGCACCTCTGTGGACCGAGAGTCATGGCTAGTTCATGTACAGGAATGAAACGCCTTGTTTTTCCTGTTCCAAAGTCAATCCACAATTCTTGTGGTTTGATTGTTGCAAAGTGAGCAGTGGCCAACACTACAACATCCGTATCTACGGTTCTGATGGAGATCTTTTGAGAGCCATGTCTGACAGCATTTGCAGTGTGCAACAACAAACTGGTGTCGGCTTCCTCATGTGTACAAGGTGATATTTCATTAACGGCAACATCAGATTCTTCCTTGTTGGTCAGTGCCCTTGTGCCTAATGTCACCACAATCAACTCTTGAACCTCAAGGGACACAGTCATATCAGACAGAAACTGGAACAATTCTGTCTTGTTCATACTGTTCTTTAGGAATTCACTCCACTTTCTTGGAACTGTGTTGTCTGGTGCCACCCGTCGTCTTGCACCAGTTCCTCGCTTGTCCCTGGCATCAGATTTAAGACTGTCCTGATGATAGACATCCCATACAAGGTCCAGTCTGTCGCACATGGTCAGTGTTCTTTGGATGAAAGGGAGGAAGATCTTGGAAGCATACTCAGCAAAGGTCCGGCAATTTCGTGGAGTCAGAAAGTGTACAACAGCAGGACCATCTAGCATAACTGCATCAACCTCAGGAGCAGCATCACTGGGCATTGCCAAGTCTTCCAAGCAATTTAACAGCTGGCTTTTGTTTGAAGGACGCAATTTTCTAAACTGACTAAGTGCAGGGGGATAGGCTTGATTTTCATGGGAAAAGAATTCCTCTAATGACCCTTCTCGAGACTGACTAGCAATGTAGAGTCGTGCAAATAAGTTGCAGTCTTGCTTCAAAGAAGATACCTGAGTAGGGACTGTGCTTTTCTTAACTGTAGGCCTTGAGATCAGCGGAAAATTGTTCTTCTTGATTGGATCTGACAACGGTTTTGATCTGTTGATGATTCTCTCATTGACAAATGTGTTGTACTGCTCAATGCCAGATTGGTTAATCTTGTAGAGTGTCTCCATTACAGAGTTGTCAATGATGTCTCCTGAAAGAGAACAACCAGTTCTGAAGTTTCATCGTCAAATGGATTTCCACCCTTCTGAATACTCTGAGCAAGTTTCTTGACATCTGACACAAACGTTGATTGGACTTTCTCATGTTCCTCGTGATGCTGGAATTGTGTTCTTGTAGATGAAATGCAGTCGATGGCGCTTTCAAAATCTACAATCACTCTAGCCATTTCGGGTCCGCCGACAGTCCACCTTCTCAAAGCAGCAGCATTTTCTGTGAGCCCAATGGCCCCGCCCTCACCCTTTACCAGAGCATTATTTTGCTCATGCGCTTGATCTATCGACATTCCTGAAAATCGATTACATGTCTTCCAGACGACGAAGTTTCCTTGCTTGAACTGTCGGAATACATCTGGATGAGTGGTGTGGAGGTTGGTCATATCCCTGATGTGAATGGGTAGCCACCGTGAATAGTTGTGATGGTCAAGAGCAAAAAACCATGGAGCCATCTGAATTAGACTCTGAAGGTAGAGTTCAAAATTTCCCTCTCGCAATGACCTGACAAACAAGAGCAAGGTGAGTTCCATCTCTAATACAAAAGACCAGTACTTGAAGGTGGGATGACTGTCTGCCTGATTGATACACCAAGATTCCATGTTGCATGGCTCTTCTCCCCCCGGGAGGTCGCTCAGGTAATCCTGATAACTCTGAGTGAGCAACATCTGTAGAGCACACGCTGTGACTTCGTGAGCTCTTCTTGTTCGAGTCACATGAGCAGCTTTCAAAAACGAATCTGCTGTGCCTGATCCAACAAGTCCTGCGTCAACAAGTGAGTCTGTCCAGCCACTGCCTTCCAACCACTGACCTACTGCTTTCAAGTAGGCCATTTCAATGTGGAGACCACCCATCATGATTACAAAGGAGGACTCACCATGCTGATCTGGAAATTGCCACTGAACTTTTTTAGCAACTGAGAATAGCGGTTGATCTGCAGCTATTATACAGGTCTGACCTGGATTGAGATACTCAGTAGCCCTGCGGACCATGTTCATACCATGCTTGATCATAGCTTCAGACTTCGCTTGTTCACTGAACAAAGGGAGGAGTGAGGTGACTGATGGCAGCCTATCCGAGTCATGGATCAGATTCAGTGAGTGGTATGCTCCCCAAGACACATCAGAGGGTATTCTTTGATTTGATACTGCCTCTTGCACATAACTGAGCCACTTAAGTTCCTCTTCTTTGGACTTGTTGAAGCAGTTGTTTTCCACTAGAGGAACAGAACCATTGAGTAGTGGTGGTACAAGAGGTTTCTTCTGTGACACTGCAGGAGGAACATTTGCATAGAACTCTGGCAGCTCTGATACAGATTTCTTCTTAGGTCTCGGCAATTCCTGCCGCTGCGTTTGGCATGGATCTCCTGTTTGTTCAATAGTGGGATACTGGAATATAGAAATTCCAGTTCCATGAAAGGAACCATGTGATGTCAAGGAGCTCGGATTATGATCGATATTATCAACGGCTCCAGTACAGAAGATCCCTCGACGCAGGTTTGTTGGAACCACAGCCTCTATTTCATTGAAATGAGCAATAGCAGCATCGGTGAGTTGTGTTGACACTTGAAGGACTCTATCATATGATACTGACATTCCTAGATGATAGAAAGAATCCAGTAAGTTCCTACTTCGTGTGTGTGCATGGATCTTGAGGCCCAAGTACAAGGGCAAAGGAGTTTCATTTTCTTTGCTATGAGTGGCTGTTCTGCCTTGGCCTGAGCGCTTAACACAGTTGAATTTAATGAACTGAGCGATGGAGAGTGCTGCTTGATACTTTGCTTTGTTGTTGCATGTAATACTTGGCCCTGTTAGCGTCATTGTCATCAAAGATAGGAGAGACTCTGGAATGCTATCTTCCTGATTCATAGATGATCCATCAAAACACTTAGACTTATGATTGAATATGTCTCTGCGAATTAGCCTGGCTGCCTTTGCGAGACACAAGGCTTCATCATCGCCTGAGTCTCTGTAGGAAGACTTAAGTGCTTTGCCTACCTGATGTGTGAAAGCAAGCAGCACGTCTTTACCTGAAACATGAGCCTGCAAGTCAGGAATTGCGCCTAACAAACGATTCTTTAACCTTGTACTGTGAGGTCTTTGCTCAATGCCATTCTCCTTCAAACGGGAAGCATAGAGACTTGTAAGATGAGCCAGTCTTAGAGGCTTTGGGTCGCAGGAAACTCTGTGTTCTTCAACATATTCAACAAGTTCAGCAAATGCAAGACTGTGAAACGTTTGTCCATCTTGTTCTTCACTTTCCTTCAAAGCTGACTCTCTCCTTCTATACAATTGGGCCAAACATGACAAGTGATACTTTGCTTCCTGAGCTATCAAATCACCACCAGAAAGCTTTGCAATCAATTTCTCATCCTGAACGTCAAACGCACATTTTCTAACCTTTTCATCAACAGAGTATGTTTCGACATTATGAAGTTCTTCCTTTGTCACAGTGTCACACAGGAAACACACCCGTGAAATAGTGGCAGATATGTCTCTTCTAGTGAACTTACGAGAGCTTGTGTTATCACCAACAGACTTCCGTTTCTTCTCAGCTCTTTCTACGGCTTGGTTATTGCACTTAAGGGAACACGATTTGTGCCACTTTGCACAGTTGTCTCTAAAGCTGGCCTCTACGCCCTTCCTTGGTCAATTCTGGTAAGGTCAAGGGAAAATGGAAGGGAATTGCATTTCTGCAGGCGATTCAGGTTGTTGGCAAGTGTTGTCCAACCAGCCCCACCTTTCCCTTTGCTGTTGGCAGGACATTGTAATTGCTCAGATGTATCGTTTTGACAGAGAATACACAAGTTCCAATCAGTTGGATTGTTACTCTCGTTGCTAGTTGACGGTTGTTCTGGTTCATTCATTGTTGTAACGAGCCAGTTACACACACGCAGAAAGTTCACAGCAGAACAGCATCAGCCAGAAGCACCTGCACCACGTTCCTGAAAATGAGAATATATATATATATATATATATATATATATATATATATATATATATATATATATATATATATATATATATATATATATATATATATATATATTGCCACATTGTATAATATCACTGCACCAAATTGTGTGCATTTGCTGCTAGTTCACCTTGGTTTATATCAAGATAAATGTAACATTGTGGTCATTTTACCAACGCCCCGGCAGCCATATTTGATTTGGCGGCCATCTTGGAAATTCGCATTTTTTGCGATGCCTCCATATCTAATATTAATCAGCATATCCTAAAGTATATACAGACCAAATTTCATGCTTTTACTATGAAGTGCACAATGGTTTCAATGATCCGCTGTACTAACACTGTTGAGCATGTTTGTGCTTTTTATTTTATGGAGCCTTTTAACTGCTGTCTTGAGGGCGTCTGCAGTGTCTTCATTTCCATATTTTTCAGTGATAGTGTGGAGGGCTTTGACGA